>NC_092160.1:8122500-8422500 GCF_045791955.1 Oncorhynchus clarkii lewisi | reverse complement strand
CCCTGTCTGTGTGGCTGTGTGGTTAAATGTCTAGCCCGTGCCAGATGAAAGTGTTGCAGCAGTTGAGCATCCGTTGTCAGCGACTACTAGCAGGGAACAGGAGGTATGGCTGGGGCAGCTGGCTGAGATGGGCCAGCCAACGGGACCGCTCCCTGCCAAGTGTCAGTGATCACGCCGTTGCACGCTGACCCACGGCATGGGCAACAGATTCACAATTTATAGAGCCTCAGAAGGGTCTTGCAACACAGACACTCTCATGTGTCCGTCAGTGTCGCTCCGCTAGCCAATTCCCCCTTGGTCACATTGCACTGCATCCATTCCCCTTCAGAGAGAGAGAGAGAGAGAGAGAGAGAGAGAGAGAGAGCTGGCAAAGCACTCATCTCCATAACCTCGACACTAGTGTCAAGAGTTGAGTATCAAGGACATACAGCCAATTGTCTTGCCGTTACATAGAGATGGCTTGTTACTTAAAATACCGAGCACCTGGTTAGATTTGGACAGTTACTGCATTCAACTGTCGCTGCATTTGTCGGACACTCACAGGCCATATGTAGACAAGAAATATTGCAGTGTTTTCAAACATGACTCTTGGTTCATAATCATGTCCCAATTGCTGACAGACCATGGTGAAATGTATCACAACCACACCATGTGAAACTTACTCAAATCTGAGAGGCAATGAGTGTGATCATACCCCTTTGCTGTATAGAGTTTCTGAAGACATTTAGTTGGTCCTAACGGTCAGTGCTGAGCAATGTGACTATAGGGGCCTCACGCCATTTAGGAAAGGGATTCAGATATTATGCTATTAAAAACCATTTTCAATTCTTGAAAGTACATTTTCAATTCATTCATTTAATTTCAGTTCTGATCCTGAAATGACTAAGAAATGAACCCCATTTTGTTTGGATCACTGTATTAATCCAGTCACGCTCCACAGACAAAGGTCAACAATAATCTCCACTTGAGTATTCAGTCCATTGACTATATCAACAAATGGTGCTAAAATGTGTCTCCCGCACACAGACAACTTATCCTCTCTGATAGCCAACAGTCGTGGGGACGTAACGTGAAGAAACCCAATTTCCATTCATATCAACAGCCTGACCAGCTGTCCCACTATTTGTGGTTGACCCAGTTCACTTGAGTGGGCTGAAGGATTGACCAACTTTGCTACAGTGATTTTTTTTGTCCAGATATTTCCCAGCATACATTGAGAGCATCTACAGAGAAGACTCAGGAACCCAGCTTCATATAAATGTGCTCTCGTAGTCATAGCCTAATACATGAGCCTTTCATGCCCCAACGTGCTTTGTGTTGGGTCAGAGTAGCCCTTTTAGCAGTGCTCTCTCATCCCTCCTGTCCCTCTCAGTCTCTGCAATCTTTTAATCACTGCTGTGCCTTTGAGGGGGAAAAAAGCATTGTTACCCTATTGGCTGCTGTTGGTGGAGCTGTTGTTGGTGGAGCTGTTGCTAAGGGAAAGGGGTTGAGAGGGTAATGGAGGTGGGAGATTGCCGTTTGAGGAAGCCATATGGATAATTTGTGTTTGATACACATCAAGCATAGATATATTGAGGTCTACAATTATTGGCCACTTTTATAAATATGAGCAAAAAAATATACAAAAACACAAATACTGAGCTATTTTGTACACTAAAAAAATACTAAAATACAAATACTGAGCTATATTGTACTCAAACACATACTCAGAGATGAAGTGCTAAAAATTCTCTAAAAGATAGGGATATTGGCACCCCTGTTTCAATACTCCAGCACCCTGAGCCTTGAAATAATTTACATTTTGAGCATACAATATAGCTCAGGGTGTGTATTATGTAGTTTTTGCTCACCTATATATTTTGTGTTGATTTTACAAACGATAACAGATAATGACTCCATTGTGTTAGCCTCTACATCTGCATTGTTTGCTCTTTGGGGTTTTAGGCTGAGTTTTTTGTAAAGTACTTTGTGACATCTGATGTAAGCTTTATACATACATTTGATTAAAGTAATTCAATGACCCATATTAAGAAAAAAAAATGTAATGAAAGTAATGTTCTTGTTTCAGCGCTTTGAGAAGTGTTCTGAATGATTAAACAGAGCAATATTCTTTAGGTCAAAAACCTGATTATTTATGCCATGAATCTTTATAGCTGTATGCTCCTTTTTATTAAGCCCATCTCTCGTCCGAGTCAAACAAGATTGTGTGATATGCAGGTTGAACAATTGCCAGCTGATTGTTGAGGAAACTTGTTAAACAGCCATTGATATTTTGACTGAGGAACAAGGAAAACAGTCATGAACTCTTAGGTTAAATCAGTCCTGTGTTTATGACTCAATGGCATACGAAAGCACTGTAAATCAGTTATAAACCTACATTTCCTTAACCAGGCCCACTGCAGCAGAAATGCTGCCATCACTTGCATGAGAAGTCACACCTTAGGGAATTGAGCCATGAGCTCAACGCAGGAAATAGTTAAGGGTCAAATGACCACAGATAACTTCTAGCTGGGGTTTCCCTTCCAGCTAAATATTACTAACAGATATACAATAACTGCATCAATGTTCACCCAAGGTCATTCCAGGGCAAGTGGCAGGGCTCATGGTGCGCCATAAGCCTCATACTATGCAAGTTAGTGCCCAGACTTGCTTTAAACTTTCAAGGAGCCTGTATTGTAGCGAAGACAACAGCAATTGTACAGAACAGAAATCAGTGCTCATGTTATAGCATGTCAAAGTCACCTTCTAGTCTTAACAGGAATCTGCCACAAACATCAGCAAGTAACATTTGGAATGCAGACCAAGCGAGAGCCTATGCTATATAGACTGACAACTAAACCAGGGACGAAACTACTAGAATGAAAATCCATCCATCCAATGGCATATCCATTGACCCACAAGTCTAGTCACTACCACCGCTTGACATTAGCTGCACACAAATTTGAGCTGAATACAAAACAGGAGTTTAAGTCTTTATTTAGTTGTACTGCATTTGTGCGCAATATAAAAATTGAAATAACCAAGGACAACACAGAAAGGAATAGTGTTACAATACCATCACTCCAAAAAGGGCAGGTTGACATTTTTATACCAATCAGACAATGTGGACAAGATGGGCATCGGAGCAGGACTTGAGTTATAGAAATTCAAGGCACAGCATGTTTCATCAGGAGTGCTACAGAGACATGAATACATCATTACTTTTTTTTATTTTTATAAAAGGCCCTTAAAAACAAGCCCATATGCTAAAGTGTGCTTTACATTTTAAGGAGGGACAGAACAACCAGCATTCTAAATACTCCTGCAGTCAAATCTTTTTAGAGACATTTACAAAAGACATGGCATACAGACACCCAGTTCCTTTGACATACACGTGAATCCACATTGAATGTTTGGACTTGAAATGAAGACTGATGGTGACCTACCTACCAGAGCCATGATTCAACAAGACTCCAAATACGATACCAACAACTCTGTAAACAGCCAATAAGCATGAAATGTCAACTCTGATAAACTTACAATGCACAGTTCAAAAAATCAGACATGGCCTTAAACATTCAGGAACATGTGCAGGTGTCAATCAGATTGGTTTAAATGTATGATTAGTGGAGTTTTGGGAAGCAAGGGACGAGAGGGGGTGGCGTGTCACTACTCAAGTCAGGATTGAAAGTCAAGTAGCTCAGGGCCCGGTATCCCAAAATAATCTTTACGCTAAGTTCATCATTAAAACCATAAGATCCTATGGTTCTAACAATTAACTAAGCCTTAAGATGCTCCCGGGAAACCAGGCCCTGGTCAGTACACCGGTCCCTGGTCAGTTGCACTAAGTCTCCGATAACACCACTGTGTGAGTCAAGCAGTCCACGGTCAGTCAAAAGTGACCCTATCTCATAAAGTTACCACCTCCAATCTCCCTCTTGTAGCGGTTGGTGAGGTGGTCTGCTTGCACTGTGAGTTTTGACAGGACACCAAACAGTCCCCTGAGGTGGTAGTGGAACTGGCCTTCCAGATCAGAGCCCTCTTCACCAGGGAGCTCCCCAATTATCAACTGCTGCTCCTCTTGCTTGACAGCCATTTCCAGGAAGCTGGCCCCACCGCTCATCTCCCTCTTCAGCAGGCCCCACTCCATGTCATTCTTGATGGACTTGAGGAGGAGGTAGTGCTCATACATGTCCTTCTGCTTGTTAGGGTAGGGAGGCTCATTCTCCACCACCACAACCTGCTGGCTCTCCTGCACCTCCAGGGGCACATCCCGCAACAGGCTGGGTACCATGATGGTCTCATCCATGTTGTTGGTTGCAGCGATGAAGCGGTGCATCACATTGAGGAGGGAGTTCTTGTTGCTGGCCGGGTCACTGCTAATTTGCATCATTGTGGAGGTTTTGGCAAGACTTAGGTTTGCAGGAAACAGGTGGAGTAAGGTAAAGTTTGATGTTAAGGCTGACTGATGATCTAAATGTCACTGTGGAAATAGAAACATTGAAGCCATGAGACAAAAGAATATTGCATCCCAGCGTTATAAAGAGAAGGCCATTGGTCAACAGAATACAGCCACACTAATAGAAAGGCCTACTAAATAAATAGGCCATCACATCAGCCTACTAAGAACGCAGCAAAAAGGCATGTACCACTATTGTCTGCTTATAACATTTTCAGCTGGTAAAGTAAGCGTGGCTACACAACAGTAAATGGAGACATGAACAGAATGAAGAGCCACTTCATAAACACAGGGTTTAAAGGCTTAATCTGACTACTGCGTACCAGAGTAAACTATGGTTTTGGGATACCAATGACAGAACAGAATGTCCACACTAAAACGAAGGTAGCCTACGCTATCAGAAAAAAACATTTTCCCGCAATGTTGCGAACAAACAAGGCGTTATACATTAACGGTAGCGCTTCCTGTAAAATCTAGTATAGTATCTACTTGACCTTGCCATATTTACAGAACTGAGAGCGCCCAAATAAACGATAAGTCTCGAACAAAACAAATACTGACCTGTGCAAACTCTTTCTTGATAATATTCCTTGCTCCACCCGCTCGTACAAAAACACGTATGTATATACTTCCTCGGATTTTGTAGCCAGACGTGGACCTTTATAGTGGGCACGCCGGCTAGAAAAAAACGATCTCTCCCACTTCACGGTTTCAATGGCGCAATAGGATAGTATTGAGGAAATGGGGCGTTAACTTTAGGTTACTGACAGTGATAAAAAGCAATCAGAGAGCACATTATTTTGTGAGCTTGTCCGCAGCAAAGACCCGCAGTAATGTTACCGTGTTTTTAAGCTTGATACATTGTTTCAAAAATCATAATGAGAGAATCGGTGTTTGTATATGGCAACTATTTTAGTTCTAATCACGAATGGTCATTTCAATGCACTCGTTTTCTAAAATATATTTTATTATTATTAGCCTATTACCCTATTATGTAATAGTCCACAATATAGTAGGCCTTATGTGCCTATTTATTACGAGTCCTATCCTACTTTTGCTCTCATAGCCTAGGCCTACTAAATACGATACAAGCACACAATGAAACGGCTGACATGATTAACTAGAATGCTTGAAACTATGATAGTTGAAAGTGTTCAGTGTATACAGACCAGTCTTGCTTCATACATAATTCATGACGTGCTGTCATATGAAAATACAGAAGTGGACTGACTTGAAAAGTTACCTTGGCCACAAATTGTGTGAGACAATTGGATCCATAGGATAATGGGGTCGATTTTCTAAAGGCTCTGTGTGAGTCACAGCCTTTTAGAAATCACTAAGGGTTTACAATACTGTCATCTGGTGTTCATTTCAACACATGCCACATCCATGCTGAAATGGAGTGGCAAATTCAAGCTTAGACACATAGTGGTAGAAATAACTCAAAATCAGATTTAGCTTTGCATTTTACTAGCTTTCATTGATTTAAACACTTTATTTATACATTTCAGCTTTTGTTGTATAGCATATGAATATAATAACAAAACATGCTCATTTATGAACAGTGATTGCATTGCTGTGATTGCTGGGATACTATAGTTATAGGTATTCATAGCTGTATTTAGTACGTTACAGCCTTATTCTAAAATTGATAAAATAAAATAAAAATATTAATCAATCTACACACAAAACCCCATAATGACAAAGCAAAAACAGTTTTTTAGACATTTTTGCAAATGTATTACAAAAAAAAACAGAAATATTATTTACATAAGTATTCAGACCCTTTGCTATCAGACTCAAAATTGAGCTCAGGTGCATCCTGTGTCCATTGATCATCCTTGATTGGTACATTCAATTGATTGGACGTGATTTGGATAGGCCCACACCTGTCTATATAAGGTCCCACAGTTGACAGTGCATGTCAGAGCACAAACCAAGCCATGAGGTCGAATGAATTGTCTGTAGAGCTCCGAGGCAGGATTGTGTCGAGGTACAGATCTGGGGAAGGGTACTATAACATTTCTGCAGGATTGAAGAGCCCAAGAACACAGTGGCCTCCATCATTCTTAAATGGAAGAAGTTTGGAACCACCAAGACTCTTCCTAGAGCTGGCCACCCAGCCAAACTGAGCAATCGGGGGAAAAGGGCCTTAGTCGGGGAGGTGGCCAAGAACCCGATGGTCACTCTGACAGAGGTCAAGAGTTCCTCTGTGGAGATGGGAGAACCTCCCAGAAGGACAACCATCTCCTCAGCACTCCACCAATCAGACCTTTATGGTAGAGCGGTCAGAAGGAAGCCACTACATGACAGCCCGCTAGGAGTTTGCAGAAAGGCACCTAAAGGACTCTCAGACCATGAGAAACAAGATTCTCTGGTCTGATGAAGCCAAGATTGAACACTGTGACCTGAATGCCAAGCGTCATGTCTGGAGGAAACCTGGCACCATCCCTACGTTGAAGCATGGTGGTGGCAGCTTCATGTTGCGTGGATGTTTTTCAGCAGCAGGGACTGGGAGACTAGTCAGGATCAAAGGAAAGACGAACGGAGCAAAGTACAGAGAGATCCTTGATGAAAACCTGTTCCAGAGCACTCAGGACCTCAGACTGGGGCGAAGCTTCACCTTCCATCAGGACAACGACCCTAAGCACACACCCAAGACAACGCAGGAGTGGCTTCGCGACAAGTCTCTGAATGTCCTTGAGTGGCCCAGATCTAACATTTCCGGAGAGACCTGAAAATAGGTGTGCAGCGACGCTCCCCATCCAACCTGACAGAGCTTGAGAGGATCTGGAGAGAAGAATGGGAGACACTCCCGAAATATAGGTGTGCCAAGCTTGTAGAGTCATACCCAAGACTCAAGGCTGTAATCGCTGCCAAACATGCCTCAACAAAGTACTGCGTAAAGGGTCTAAATACTTTTGTAAATGTGATATTTAAAAATATATATATATACATATATATACATATATTTGCAAACATTGCAAACATTTCTAAAAAAAACAGTTTTTGCTTTTTCATTATGCGGTATTGCATGTAGATTGATGAAGAAAGAAATACAATTCAAACCATTTTAGAATAAGGCTGTAACGTAACAAAATATGGAAAAAGTCAAGGGGGCTGAATACTTTCCGAATGCACTGTACATTACAATGCATACACAAAAACATGTTCAAGTTGCAATCACAAGTAAAAATCACGGCATTAATGAAACTGAAAGACTTTTGTTGATTCATTTGCATAGGTAGGGTATGGGTCACTTTTAATATCTCTGTCTTGGCCTGTGGAATAGAGAGAAGGTGGGTTCTTCGGGTGGATCTGCCTGACACTTGTCCTCGACAGACGGGTAACCAGTCTCTGAAGGCGTATTTAAACAGGAAGACAGTAAAGTCCAGACACAGTTTCTCTCTTCGCTTCAAATCTAATCAAATCTAATTTTATTTGTCACATACACATGGTTAGGAGATGTTAATGCGAGTGTAGCGAAATGCTTGTGCTTCTAGTTCCGACAATGCAGTAATAACCAACGAGTAATCTAACCTAACAATTTCACCACAACTACCTTATACACACAAGTGTAAAGGAATGAAGAATATGTACATAAAAAATATTTGAATGAGTGAAGGTACAGAACGGCATAGGCAAGATGCAGTAGATGGTATAGAGTACAGTATATACATATGAGATGAGTAATGTAGGGTATGTAAACATTATATGAAGTGGCATTGTTTAAAGTGGCTAGTGATACATTTTTCATATGGAGTAAGGGCAGTGATAGTGAAGTCAGAGCATCCTTGTATCCAGGAAATGCCGTGCAGAGGCTGCTTCTGCAAGCACGCTTCTGTATGCGCTCGAGTTGGTCAGAGAGGCCTTGAGTCAAGGAGCTGTGCCAAGCTGGTGCGACAGACTCTAGGCAGGGTCAAACATAGCATGTGTGGATGGCTACCAGGTCCATTTGTGGTACGTTAAATCTTATAAATCATTGATTCGATTTGATCTTTCCTATGCAGATTATTTTATCAGGGTTTTGTCTGCAGAGAAAAGTATTGCCTGGGCCACCTAGGTGTTTTTTCGTGCTGACTTTGTCCAAACAGTAATTTTTCAGTGTAAACTTAAATGACTTAAACCAGATATAATGTACGTAGAAAAGATAATGGACCATATTTTTGTAATAAGATCATTTTTGAGAACTAACACTTCCTAACAGGGAGATTCTAAAATTCAAATAATTAAGCATTCAGGAGTATTTTTATCATGGCATGGGGCCCCCATTGATTTTGTTATAATGTTTGAGTCACTCAGATAGCATAAGTCATGACAAAATGTGTAGAATTGAGGAAATTACCTTAACTGCTAACTGTTATGTCCACCACATGGCAAAATGTATAGAATTGCAGGAAATTACAGGAAATTGCAGGAAATTTCTTTAAAATCAAGATTGCTAAAAAGAAATCCCCCAGTGTGAAGACCCCCACAATCAACAATCACTCCTCTACGGGAAATAAACAATTTTGGCAATCCCAAAACAATTACAATCATTTTTCAACCACTCCACAAATTTCTTGTTAACAATTTATAGTTTTGGCAAGTCGGTTAGGACATCTACTTTGTGCATGACACAATACATTTTTCCAACAATTGTTTACAAACAGATTATTTCACTTACTATTCACTGTATCACAATTCCAATGGTTCAGAAGTTAATTACGTTGACTGTGACTTTAAACAGCTTGGAAAATTCCAGAAAATGATGTCATGGCTTTAGAAGCTTCTGATAAGCTAACTGACATAATTTGAGTCAATTGGAGGTGTACCTGTGGATGTATTTCAAGGCCTACCTTCAAACTCAGTGCCTCTTTGCTTGACATCATGGGAAAATCAAAAGAAATCAGCCAAGACCTAAAAAAAATAATAATTGTAGACTTTCTTAAGTCTGATTCATCCTTGGGAGCAATTTCCAAGCGCCTTTAGGTACCACGTTCATCTGTACAAACAATCATACACAAGTATAAACACCATGGGCCAACGCAGCCGTCATACCGCTCAGGAAGGAGAAGTGCTCTGTCTCCTAGAGATGAACATACTTTGGTGTGAAAAGTGCAAATCAATCCCAGAACAACAGCAAAGGACCTTGTGAAGATGCTGGAGGAAACGGGTACAAAAGTATCTATATCCACAGTAAAATGAGTCCAATATCCACTTAACCTGAAAGGCCGCTCAGCAAGGAAGAAGCCACTTCTACAAAACCCCCCCAAAAAAGCCAGACTGTGATTTGCAACTGCACATGGGGACAAAGATCGCACTTTTTGGAGAAATGTCCTCTGGACTGATGAAACAATAATAGAACTGTTTGGCCATAATGACCATCATTATGTTTGGAGGAAAAAGGGGGAGGCTTGCAAGCTGAAGAACACCATCCCAACAGTGAAGGACAGGGTGGCAGCATCATGTTGTGGGGGTGCTTTGCTGCAGGAGGGACTGATGCACTTCACAAAATAGATGGCATCATGAGGAGGGACAATTATGTGGCTATATTGAAGAAACATCTCAAGACATCAGTCAGGAAGTTAAAGCTTGGTCGCAAATGGGTCTTCCAAATGGACAATGACCCCAAGCATACTTCCAAAGTTGTAACAAATTGGCTTAAGGACAACAAAGTCAAGGTATTGGAGTGGCCATCACAAAGCCCTGACCTTAATCCCACAGAAAATGTGTGGGAAGAACTGAAAATGCGTGTGCGAGCAAGGAAGCCTACAAACCCGACTCAGTTACACCAGCTCTGTCAGGAGGAATGGGCCAAAATTCACCCAACTTATTGTGGGAAGCTTGTGAAAGCCTACCAGAAACATTTGAACCAAGGTAAACAATTTAAAGGCAATGCTACCAAATACTAATTGAGTGTATGTAAACTTCTGACCCACTGGGAATGTGATGAAAGAAATAAAAGCTGAAATAAATCATTCTCTCTACTATTATTCTGACATTTCACATTCTTAAAATAAAGTGGCGATCCTAACTGACTTAAGACAGGGAATTTTTACTAGGATTAAATATCAGGAATTGTGAAAAACTGAGTTTAAATGTATTTGGCTAAGGTGTATGTAAACTTCCAACTTCAACTGTATGAAATAAACAAAAAGTGTATCTATCATATAGAGTTCCATCAAAACGTACAAAAATTTGTCAGAAAGGGCTTCACCAGAGTCTGTCACCCCCACTCTGCTCAAGAAATGAACAGAGAATTTTACCATGTAGAACTTCACCGAAGGTCCTTTGCTCTTGCTCAGTTCATAAATTGAAAATAACTGTTAAATTGGAGTTTCACATAATGTCATTCACACCTGCTAATGTTTCAACTTAATCCTTCATGTCAACAATCGTGATGGCGCTTCCTCCCGTAAAGGCTTCAATTGAATCCTTCACCTCAACAACCGTGATTGTATTGCAATGCACTACACCCAAAGTGTGCCAAAAAGGGCTCTCTTGTGCGCAACCCAAAAATACAGAGTTCTCTCTTATCAATGTTTTGGTCACATTTACACACCAGACAGTATCAATCAAATGACATTTTAACCTATGTTATTCACTTAATTTGTAGTAGAGTCACACACATAGAGAGACAAGCGACAGAACTCTTAACATTACTTGTGAGGTGGAGCTTTCCATGAAATGAATCTTTACAAAATAATATGAGAAGTCACTCACAACTTGTATCTACCCTGCAAAATACACAGGCAAAAAAAAAATTGAAATTGGAGAAGAAAGAAAGATGATAACAGGGACAACCAACATGGAAGTCATGAGCTAATGATCTAATTTGTTCTATTCTCACGTGTTGCACAGCCCGACCTGCTGCTACAACAACCATTTGTCCATGATGTTGATCCATGGTGCAAGTAAGAGAGGGGTTGGTAAAAAATTATAAAATACAATGACAAAATACCATAAAGATCAATGTGTCAAAATAAACTATAAAATACTTGTATTTTGAAATGTATTTAATTAAAATACATACATTTTGTATTCTAAAATGCAGAAATAAATTTGCAAGTAGCTGGCTCGAACAGCAACGACATTCTCAGTCACGGTTACAGAGATGTTTTACTTGCTATGACTGTGATATGTTGTTGTTTATCTACCTTAGTTGAATGCACTGACTGTAAGTCAGTCTAGATAAGAGTGTCTCCTAAATGACCAAAATGTAAATGTATGACCTGCAAAGCACACTGGGTATAACTATTGTCCTTGTTTCGGGGTCGGGGAGCAGAGTAATACTCTGCATGCTTTGCAATAGTTCATTTAGCAGACTGTCTTATCACACCAGGGTGCCATCAGACTTCTGCTACCAATGCAGGGTGAAAGGGAGCCACAAAATTGTGAACCAACATAAAAAAAATGGTATAGAAAAGTATTTTGAAAATGTAAATTACAGCTCTCAAATGTATCTTGTTACAAAATACATAGGAGTGTAGTTCAGTCCTGTAACGTCTGTGTCCAACTCACACTCCCAAACACTTAGATCCCCAGAACGCAGCCCACTTTCCAGTTCACGCTCCAGATCCCAATCACCGGAATTCTAATCACCTGTTCACACACCTGCAAGTCATCATCCCACACTATTTAGTTCAGTTCTTTGCATCCCATCAGGTATTGTTTGTTTTGAGACACTTCTTTTGGAACGCTGGTTGTTCCTGTCCTGCTCTCCTCCCAGGTATGATAGTTTTTGCCATTTTTTGGACCTACCATGTATGACCTTCTGCCTACCCCTGGACCCAGCTATCTGCCTCCTTCTATGGCCCCTTTCAATAAACACCTTCTGCGCTTGAAACCAGCTCTCTGTCTCCTATCGTGTTCAGTGCAGAATACCTCACCAAAAACGACAGATGGATTCAGCGGAGCCCGACGAGAGGAAAGGATCGATGAACTCTGCGACCTCCTTCACCAGTCCATTCCTGCTTCACCGATACCGATTGTTCATCTTCCCCTATATCCATGCCTAGTAAATACGACGGCTCCCCAGGGAAATGTCAAGGATTTATCATGCAGTGTAACCTGTACATAGACCATCACCCCGCTGACTCCACCTCTGACAAAGACAGGGTGGACTTCGTCATCTCCCTACTCACAGGCAAGGCTATGGATTGGGTCACAGCTCTGTGGACCTCTCAAAGTTCTGATCTGTATTCTGAATCACGTTTCCACGCCCTCTTCAAGGAGGTGTTCGATCATTCAGTTTCAGGTCGTCACACCGGGGACCTGTTATGTGAGCTGCGACAGAGATATCAGTCCACCACTGAGTATGCCCTTGAGTTCCGCACCAAGGCTGCCCGGATGGAGTGAACCAGCTCTCCTTACAGTCTACCGAAGGGGTAGAGGACCTTGGCTGCAGAGGAGATTTAACGGACCTCAACCAATACATCCGGATGTCCATATCCATTGGTGGACCGCAGACCTATACAGTCAGACGCCCATTGCCTGCGAGTCTTCCACGCCCTTCTCTCGTCCACCATGGTCCAATAGCCCCGAACCCATGCAACTCGGCCGCGCCCCTCTCATGCCTGCAGAGAGACAAGAGGTTACATGAAAACCTGTGCCTCTATTGTGGAGAGTAACTACCGACTCACTAGCTGTTTGGTTTGGTATCCCAGCTTTTCTTTCTGCTTCTGGGGTCAGGAAATGGGGGGGCAGGAAATGTCATTGACGAACAACTGGTACAACAGTTAAGAGTCAAACTAATCCCTGTTAATCCTCCCTTTAGGATTAATGCGCTGGACAGACAACCTCTCGGAACTGGTCGTGTGACTTGCATGACCGAACGTATCACCCTTCAGATTGGCCTCGTTCCCTCTGAAGTCATTCAGTGAATGGTGTTGTCTTCACCTAAAGAACCCCTCATCCTCGGTCACCCCTGGCTAAGCCTTCACGACCCTGCCATCTCCTGGCGACAAGGGGAACTGCTGTCATGGTCTCCCACCTGTTTAGGAACTGCTTCAGTCTACCCTGTCGAGCCACCTCTATAGAAGTATCGGAGTCTGCCATTCCAACCCACATCCCACCTGTATATGCCCAGTTTGAGTGTCTTCAGCAAGAAAAAGGCGTCCATTCTGCCCCCTCATTGCCCGGAGGACTGCGCGATCGACCTCGTTCCTGGGGCCGCCCCCTAAGGGTCGGTCCTACCCCTTGTCCAGCCCAGAGAACGAGGCTATGGACACCTACATAGTAGAGGCCCTCGACATGGGATTCATCCGTCCATCCACATCTCCAGCTGCATCCAGTTTCTTTTTTTGCGAAGGAAAAGGATGGTAGTCTCTGTCCCTGCATAGATTACCGACCCCTGAATGACCTGACCATCAAGAATTGCTTCCCTTTTCCTCTGATTCCGGCCGCACTAGAACAAGTTGGACAGGCTACCATCTACTCCAAACTGGACCTACGTAGTGCTGACAACCTGGTCTGTATACGAAGTGAGGATGAGTGGAAGCCAGGGTTCATCACCACTAGGGGTTACTAGGAATACCTGATTAGGCTCTACGGTCTCACCACTGCTCCTGCAGTCTTCCAGTCCATCATGAATGAAGTTTTCCTGGACAGGATCAACCAGTTCATCATCGTGTACATTGATATCTTGATCTACTCTCACTCCCTTGCAGAACACGTACAGCATGTGCAACAGGTCCTCCAACAACTACAGGACCACCATCTTTATGTCAAGGCTGAGAAGAGCGCCTTTCACGTGACTACGGTAACCTTCCTAGGGTTCGTGCTGACACCAGGAGGGGTCAACATGGACGAAGGCAAAGTCACGGCCATGTTTAACTGGCCCAAACCTGACACCGTAAAGGAACTACAATGGTTCTCCAACTACTACCGCCAGTTCATCCGAAAATACAAATGACTAAATACTCAGTTCAAATATATGTAACTGACACAAATACTGCCCATCTCTGATAACAAATGCCGTAGTGATCCCATTGACAGTACATTTCAAGTACTCTATTGTGATTATGGCAGATTTTCATCTTCATTTGAACGGTGTCGACTAGGGTAGGCCTGTCCTTAATCAAGGTGTAAACTTTATGGTGAGGCTTGTGAAGTTCCACAGAGTGAAGTCACAATAGTTTGGCAGGACTTGACAGCTTTCTGTTTCTTACTGACAACAGAAATCATACACCTTGTTGCCAGGTCGAGCATAACAGTCGACTTCAAGTCGAGAGCTGGACTGTCATTAGTTTCTCCATAACCTCCACCATCATAAAAAAATTATTCAGCACCGGCCTTGTCTCTGCACTGAGGGCAGCTGCAGATGAGACTGGTGTAGATTATTTTGATCGGTTTACATATGACCAAAGGATCAGGGTTGATGTTTTATTCTGATAAAGGAAACCAACCGCATTCATAAACTAAATGTTGAGCTGCCCTCGCGCACCAACTCCTCACTTTCACATGGATACAATAGACCGTGTGAAAATAAGAATAACATTTGTCTCATTTGATAATGATGCAATGTAGAGTATAGCCTATGGGACTGGGCTAGCCAACTTTCATAAATGACAGCCAAGCATTACGTAGAGTTAATGCATGACGTGCACTTGCAAACAAACAGTAAAATATTGTCTAAATAACAAACAAAAACACATGACATACCGAATAAACAAACAACATCAACTTCTCTGTAAAGTATAAATTAACAACCGGAGACATGAATAGCCATGCTAGCCCAATGACGAATTGTAGGTATGTACTGTAGCTAGCTAGCATGTACAGCATTCACAAATCAACAGATAAAGTTCATAAATGCATGGAATCCATAAATATCACAATGTACTGGTAGAAGACCATAATATTACAATGTTAGTAGCAATATAAACTATCTGTTTTAACATACAGGATTATGACTTTCATGGGACAATTTTTCAATTACCTAGGAGGAATGCAGAAAGAGAAGGAAATGTGACATTAAAAATGGCACATACAACAAAAGGAATGTACAGTAATATCAGGCATGGGAACTAATCAGATTTTATGTAAATATACAACATGAAATTCAATACTTGTTACATAAACACCGTTTTGATTTCAGTGTTTAATGTAGCTCATGCAGTAACTGTGTGAGAACTACCGGATCCCCCAGATTGGACAGCTGGTCTGGTCCTGTACCACCGATATACTTGCCAATGCCTCCACCATTTCCCCACCACACACACCACAGACTGAAGGCCGGTTCTTAAAGGGTAATTCCGCCAATTTTCAACCTCATGTTAATTTATCTCCAAGACCAAACCCGTGTCTACATGTGTGAAAACAGCGTGTTTTTAAGATCGATAATGTTCTAAAAAATGATCCTCTGACATCACAGGGTGAATAGAAAGTTTTCAAAATCTGCTAAAAGTTTTTAGCCAGAGTGAGGCTAGAAAGCGTATAAATGCGTCGTTTTCAATATGTAAACACTGGTATTATGCTAGAGATAATGAAAATCAGGTTAAAGTGTTGGAATTGACCTGTTAAGTTTTAAGTGATGTGATTTCTGGGTGAGAATCGCGTCCCTCGTGGCCAAATAAACTCGCCAGCTGCTGCACATCACAATGGAAAACCTTTAGCAACTCAAATATTGTCTATTGGACAGTCAGTTTACTTCGTGTTGGTTCCTAGTGAATAGTATTCATTCCACCGACTATGTTGCAAAACTGAAGCAAACGGAACGAAACCGGGAGGGACCTACCTGAATTTGTCCAATAGAAACTCTAGTGTTGCTCGGTTTGGTTCTTAAACGGTTTCCATAATGAATACACCACAGGTGCATGCAATTTTCACACCATTTCAGTCAATACAAAACAAGGCAAGCCTATAAAACACTCATTTGAGTTGCGACACAGTTGTTTTAAAGATGAAAAAATAAATAAAGACACCTAACTACCAAAACCTGCGGGCTCTCCTTCACTGCAGCCGAGTGAGTAAAGCATTTAAACGTGTTAACCCTCGCAAGGCTGCAGGCCCAGACGGCACCCCCAGCCGCGTCCTCAGAGCAAGCATATTCAATCAATCCTTATCCCAGTCTGCTGTTTCCACATGCTTCAAGAGGGCCACCATTGTTCCTGTTCCCAAGAAAGCTAACTGAGCTAAATGACTACCGCCCCGTAGCACTCACTTCCGTCATCATGAAGTGCTTTGAGAGACTAGTCAAGGACCATATCACCTCCACCCTACCTGACACCCTAGACCCACTCCAATTTGCTTACCGCCCTAATAGGTCTACAGACGAAGCAATCGCAACCACACTGCACACGGCCCTAATCCATCTGGACAAGAGGAATACCTATGTGAGAATGCTGTTCATCGACTACAGCTCAGCATTTAACACCATAGTACCCACCAAACTTGTCATTAAGCTCGAGACCCTGGGTCTCGACCCCGCCCTGTGCAACTGGGTACTGGACTTCCTGACGGGCCGCCCCCAGGTGGTGAGGGTAGGTAACAACATCTCCACCCCGCTGTTCCTCAACACTGGGGCCCCACAAGGGTGCGTTCTGAGCCCTCTCCCTGTTCACCCACGACTGCGTGGCCATGCACGCCTCCAACTCAATCATCAAGTATGCAGACAATACTACAGTGGTAGGCTTGATTACCAACAACGACGAGACGGCCTACAGGGAGGAGGTGAGGGCCCTCAGAGTGTGGTGTCAGGAAAATAACCTCACAATCAATCGTGGACTTCAGGAAACAGCAGAGGGAGCAGCCCCCTATCCACATCGACGGTACAGTGGTGGAGAAGGTGGAAAGTTTTAAGTTCCTCGGTGTGTACATCACAGACAAACTGAATTGGTCCACCCACACAGACAGCATTGTGAAGAAGGCGCAGCAGCGCCTCTTCAACCTCAGGAGGCTGAAGAAATTTGGCTTGTCACCAAAAGCACTCACAAACTTCTAGATGTACAATCGAGAGCATCCTGTCTGGCTGTCTCACCGCCTGGTACGGCAACTGCTCCGCCCACAACCGTAACGCATCACCGGGAGCAAACTACCTGCCCTCCAGGACACCTACACCACCCGATGTCACAGGAAGACCATAAAGATCATCAAGGACAACATCCACCCGAGCCACTGCCTGTTCACCCCGATAGCGGAACCAGGCGAGGTCAGTACAGGTGCATCGAAGCAGGGACCGAGAGACTGAAAAACAGCTTCTATCTCAAGGCCATCAGACTGTTAAACAGCCACCACTAACATTGTGTGGCTGCTGCCAACATACTGACTCAACTCCAGCCACTTTAATAAGGGAATTGATGGAAATGTATGTAAAAATGTATCACTAGCCACTTTAAACAATGCCACTTAATATGTTTACATACCCTACATTACTCATCTAATATGTACAGTGGGGCAAAAAAAGTATTTAGTCAGCCACCAATTGTGCAAGTTCTCCCATTTAAAAAGATGAGAGAGGCCTGTAATTTTCATCATAAGTACACTTCAACTATGACAGACAAAATGAGAAAAAAAATCCAGAAAATCACATTGTAGGATTTTTAATGAATTTCTTTGCAAATTATGGTGGAAAATAAGTATTTGGTCAATAACAAAAGTTTATCTCAATACTTTGTTATATACCCTTTGTTGGCAATGACAAAGGTCAAACGTTTTCTGTAAGTCTTCACAAGGTTTTCACACACTGTTGCTGGTATTTTGGCCCATTCCTCCATGCAGATCTCCTCTAGAGCAGTGATGTTTTGGGGCTGTTGATGGGCAACACGGACTTTCAACTCCCTCCAAAGATTTTCTATGGGGTTGAGATCTGGAGACTGGCTAGGCCACTCCAGGACCTTGAAATGCTTCTTACGAAGCCACTCCTTCGTTGCCCGGGTGGTGTGTTTGGGATCATTGTCATGCTGAAAGACCCAGCCACGTTTCATCTTCAATGCCCTTGCTGATGGTAGGCTTTGTTACTTTGGTCCCAGCTCTCTGCAGGTCATTCACTAGGTCCCCCCGTGTGGTTCTGGGATTTTTGCTCGTTCTTGTGATCATTTTGACCCCACGGGGTGAGATCTTGCGTCAGATCGAGGGAGATTATCAGTGGTCTTGTATTTCTTCCATTTCCTAATAATTGCTCCCACAGTTGATTTCTTCAAACCAAGCTGCTTACCTATTGCAGATTCAGCCTTCCCAGCCTGGTGCAGGTCTACAATTTTGTTTCTGGTGTCCTTTGACAGCTCTTTGGTCTTGGCCATAGTGGAGTTTGGAGTGTGACTGTTTGAGGTTGTGGACAGGTGTCTTTTATACTGATAACAAGTTCAAACAGGTGCCATTAATACAGGTAACGAATGGAGGACAGAGGAGCCTCTTAAAGAAGTTACAGGTCTGTGAGAGACAGAAATCTTGCTTGTTTATAGGTGACCAAATACTTATTTCCCACCACAATTTGCAAATAAATTCATTAAAATATCCTACAATGTGATTTTCTGGATTTTGTTTTCTCATTTTGTCTGTCATAGTTGAAGTGTACCTATGATGAAAATTACAGGCCTCTCTCATCTTTTTAAGTGGGAGAACTTGAACAATTGGTGGCTGACTAAATACTTTTTTGCCCCACTGTATATACTGTACTCTATACTACTGCATCTTGCCTAATCTGTACCACCATTCTGCTGTTCTGTACCATCACTCATTCATATATCTTTATGTACATATTCTTTATCCCTTTAGACACACAAGTGTAAGGTAGTAGTTGTGGAATTGTTAGGTTAGATTACTCGTTGGTTATTACTGCATTGTGGGAACTAGAAGCACAAGCATTTCTCTACACTCGCATTAACATCTGCTAACCATGTGTATGTGACAAACAAAATTTGATTTGACATACTTTTTACACAAAATGAACAATTAATAACGCTGACAATTATTTTCAATTGAGGATATTTTTTTATATATTTTTTTGTGAACACAAGACCTGAACATATCAAACTTAAACACAGTAAATCACAAAGGGCTTATAAAATGCCTTCACGTTCACACAAAATCATGGTGTATCATTTTCTATTCTCTAACTACAGCACAAAGGCTACTTCGAATACTTCTCTCCCAGTCTCCACAGAAGAGATAGCTGGATTGCTGGAGGTTTTCCACAGTGTAAATTACTGTGGTGTTCCAGATGGTCTATTTAGTCGCCAGCTTATAATATTGTAATGCCGATCATGAAAATAACATACGCTACAGTAAGACCATTTTAACACACAAGATGCCATAAAACAACAATATGAGGGCAGCCTTTATGATAAAAAAAATTACATGCATATGAGAACGTTTAACGCATACATTAATATTTGGTCTAAGCTCACCAAATCAATTGCAACATGCCATATATAATAGCATCAAGCAAAGTCAGTGAATCCCAAATGAACATTTAAGCACAATAAACTGTATTCCACTAGTCTTAGCAAGACAAAGCTTTATCCCATTGATGACAGAAATAAATCCCTTATGGTGTCCAATAACTGTATTTCCTTCAGTCTGGCTGCCATTGAAAAGTGAAGTCTAAAAGGTGTGTTCAGCAAGAGTGTACTCTAAAGTGTCATAGATAACCATTACACGTATACGAAGGATTAAAAATATGCAAGTTCCCTTTGCATCATGAGCAGCCTGTCAGTGACCTACAAAGAAAAAAGACAAAATGACAGGTTAGATGGGTTGTAGTCATTAACATTTTCCATTACTTTTATCGGTGCATCAATAATCAATGTTACATCAGGTTGGGGACTTGAGCCACTGGTCTTACTCAACTGTTGAGCACAATATTGATGCACTGTACTACATTTCCACATGATGATTTGAATTTACAGTACCAGTAAACATTTGACACCTCATTCCTGGGTTTCTCTTTATTTATTTATTTATTTACAATTTTCTACATTGTAGAATAGTGAAGACATCAAAACTATGAATTAACACATATGGAATCATGTAGTAACCAAAAAAGTATTTTAGATTTGAGATTCTTCAAAGTATCCACCCTTGATGACAGCTTTGCACAATCTTGGCATTCTCTCAGCCAGCTTCATGAGGTAGTCACCTCGAATGCATTTCAATGAACAGGTGTGCCTTATTAAAAGCTAATTTGTGGAATTTCTTTCCTTCTTAATGCGTTTGAACCAACCAGTTGTGTTGTGACAAGGTAGGGGTGGTATACAGAAGATAGCACTATTTCTTAAAAGACCAAGTCCATATTATGGCAAGAAATGCTCAAATATGAAAAGAGAAACGACAGTCCATTACTTTAAGACATGAAGATCAGACAATGCGGAACATTTCAAGAACTTTTAGTTTCTTAAAGTGCAGTCACAAAAACCATCAAGCGCTATGATGAAACTGGCTCGCATGAGAACTGCCACAGGAAAGGAAGACTCAGAGTTACCTCTGCAGCAGAGGATGAATTCATAAGAGTTAACGACACCTCAGACCGCAGCCCAAATAAATGCTTCAGAGTTCAAGTAACAGACAAATCTTGCTGTCCACAGTCCACCTGGCCGTGCTGCTGCTCCAGTTTCAACTGTTCTGCCTGCGGCTATGGAACCCTGACCTGTTCACCGGATGTGCTACCTGTCCCAGACCTGCTGTTTTCAACTCTAGAGACAGAGTAGAGTAGAGATACTCTTAATGATCGGCTATGAAAAGCCAACTTACATTTACTCCTGAGGTGCTGACTTGTTGCACCCTCGACAACTACTGTGATTATTATTATTTGACCATGCTGGTCATTTATGAACATTTGAACATCTTGGCCATGTTCTGTTATAATCTCCACCCGGCACAGCCAGAAGAGGACTGGCCACCCCTCATAGCCTGGTTCCTCTCTAGGTTTCTTCCTAGTCACCATGCTTCTACACCTGCATTGCTTGCTGTTTGGGGTTTTAGGATGGGTTTCAGTACAGCACTTTGAGATATCAGCTGATGTAAGGGGCTGTATAAATAAATTTGATCAACATCAACTGTTCAGAGGAGACCGTGTGAATCAGGACTCCATGGTCAAATTGCTGCAAAGAAACCACTACTACAAGACACTAATAAGAAGAAGAGACTTGCTTGGGCCAAGAAACACAAGCCATATGGACATTACACCGGTGGAAATTTGTCCTTTGGTCTTTGTGCGACGCAGAGTAGGTGAATGGATGATCTCCGCATGTGTGGTTCCCACCGTGAAGCATGGGGTAGGAGGTGTGATGTTGTGTGGGTGCTTTGCTGTTGATGCGGTCAATGATTTATATAGAATTCAAGGCATACTTAACCAGCATGGCTACCACAGAATTCTGCAACGATACGCCATCCCACCTGGTTTGCGCTTAGTGGGACTATCATTTGTTTTTCAACAGGACAATGACCCAACACACCTCCAGGTTGTGTAAGGGCTATTTGACAAAGGAGAGTGATGGAGTGCTACACCAGATGACCTGGCCTCCAATCACCCAACCTCAAACCAATTGAGATGGTTAGGACCACAGAGTGAAGGAAAAGATACCAACAAGTGCTCAGCATATGTGGGAACTCCTTCAAGACTGTTGGAAAAGCATTCCAAGTGAAGCTGGTTGAGAGAATGACAAGAGTGTGCAAAGCAGTCAAGGCAAAGGGTGGCTACTTTGAAGAATCTAAAATCTAATTTGATCTGTTCAACCCTTTTTGGTTACTACATGATTCCATGTGTTATTTCATAGTTTTGACATCACTACTATTCTATAACGTAGAAAATAGTCAAACAAATAAGAAAAACCCTTGAATGAGTGGGTGTATCCAAATTTGACTGGTATTGTACACGATCGCCATCCTAAGTAATGAATACCATATCTGATGTCCGGAAGTGGGCATTTCCTTTCATGAAAATGCTCTCTTCAGTAGTGGCGGAATCAAGACGTTGATAAACAGAAACTTAAGTGACCAAACCAAGTACAGGGGTTCCAGTGTCATGTTATGTATGACAATATAATAATTTACATGTTATCATTTAGCAGACACTCTTATTCAGAGCAACTTACAGTAGTGAGTGCATACATTTTAATACTTTCTTTTTCATACTGGTCCCCCATGGGAATCAAACCCACAACCCTGGCGCTGCAAGCGCAACGCTCTAACTGGGATACACGGGAATCAACATTTTGAGCACTCCTAAGCCATTCCTTTCTATGTGAAAGCAATGGAGGCATGGGATGGGATCCCACACCACTAGTCCTTGTAGGGTACTACCTGTGGAAGGGCACTGCTAGACCATCTCATACTGGTTGTTGGTGATGTATCGAGACAAGCAGCAGGACAAGAATACCCCAATGAGCTAGGCAGAAAGTTAAAGAGTTTCAATTAGGATGTGAACCAAAAAAAAAGGGACAAGGTTAAATCTAGCATTTTCTTGATGATCTCACAACATTTCAAGATCCATGTTACAGGTAATAACATTATTGTATCCCCCCCCCCCCCCCCCCCCCCCCCATGTACCTGGAAGAACGCAATTCCAAAAGATATCCCTGCAATGATTCCCAGGTTAGACTCCATCAAAGTGGTCACCAGTGAGAAGCAGCCCTAAAACATGTTGAGCAGAAGGAAAACAAACGTTTTACTATGGTTTCTTTAGGTTATAGCTGTTCATTACGCCTACTGATTGGCAAACACTTGATCTAAAATACTGACAAACTATGAATCAAAGCAGGGTCTGAACTTAGCTAACCAGAGACACAAAGCTCTGACAATTCTGTGTGATATGATAGATAGTGATATGGAGGCAGTGCTCTCACCGTGTCATACACCACGTCACGAGCCTTGTCAAGGTCCTTGAGCTTCTCGACAGAGCAGACCGCGTTCGCTTTGCAACAGCTGACAGGGACGCCATTGTCTTTGAAGTACTTTGTGGTGTTCCAGTCCTTGTAACTATTCACTCCACAGCAGTACAACTGTACAAAATACACATTTACTAATCATCAAGAGGAAATAACAACGGTGACTTCTAATTCCTACTTCTATGGAGGACTTAGCCAAGTGGGCAAATCAAATGTTGTTTTAAAAAGGTGGTTCTATTGTACGTCAATAAGTTATTTAATAATGTAAAAGACAGACCATAACCTAATACAATCGTATACCAACAATATCTATGCACCTGAAAAAAAAAGATGGCCGGGTCGTGGCCATCTGTACTGTAAAAGTTGATTATAGAAATACTTCTGCAGGGTCTCTGATAAAATGTTGTTATAAAGATCACTTCTCTTAACAGAATGTTTTGTGGTCTTTGCAAAGGAACCAGATAGAATTAGGCTTTGCAATGAATAACAACAATATCACTTACAGTCCTCTGGATGGTGTCAACTGCAGAGCTTTTGGGGTCAGTGGTATTGTAGTTCGTCACAGCATCTTTATAGGCATCACCTAATACAGCCTTTATCTGCAATAAACAAATGGAATTGGGTTTGATTTATGGCCAGCTGAATCCTATAGTAATGGCAAGTGTATTTTAAGTCACCTCATAGAAGTACCCACACATTGTTCTATACTACCCTATAGCTTACTGCAACATAACGACCAGAAGGTCTTCGTAGTCCTAGTCGGAAACGTTGGAATAATCTATATGGGAGTATACCTCAGTGCACGGGTAATTCCATTTCTTATATATGAACATTTTTATACCTCAGCACCTGGTAAATTGTTGGATGTGGAAACACTACTTTTGAAAAATATCTCACCTCATGTCTGAATAAGAAGCCAGAGATGCCAGCCACAAACTCCGCTAAGAACACCAGAATCAGGAACATGGCATACTGAGAGGGGAACAAAAACAAACAAACTCTCATCAATTTACATACAAAGACTGCATGCAAAGACTAGAAACATTTGAGGAGAATGTGCAATACAAAATGTAACACTTTCACAGTGCAACTGACCAGTTTTAGCATCCATGGACTACCGCGGCATGTAGCGAAGCAACCAAACAGGCCAAAAATGACGATGATGGCTCCAGTCCCGATGAGGACATATGGCGCGTTGGTGCTCTTTTCAGAGGCCAGCTGGAAATAAGCTTCCAGGCTCACCTTCCCCCATACTCCAACAGCCAGAAGGATAACCCCTGTAAACTGGGAGAAAGCACAGACAGTCAGCTGGTCCTTTGTAGCTCAGTTGGAAGAGCACGGCACTTATAACGAAAGGGTAGTGGGTTCGATTCCTGGGACCACCCATATGTAAAACGTATGCACACATGACTAAGTGGCATTGGATAAAAGTGTCTGCTAAATGGCATATATGATATAGAGTGCATTCGGAAAGTATTCACACCCGTTGACTTTTTCCACATTTTGTTACAGCCTCATTCTAAAATTGATTTAATTATTTTTTCCCCTCAATCTACACACACACACAACACCCCATAATGACAAAGCAAAAAAGGTTTATACATTTTTGCAAATGTATAAAAAAAATAAACTGAAATATTGCATTTACATAAGTATTCAGACCCTTTACTCAGTACTCTGTTGAGGCACCTTTGGCAGCAATTACAGCCTGGAGTCTTCTTGGGTATGACGCTACAAGCTTGGCACACCTGTATTTGAGGAGTTTTTCCCAGTCTTCGCTGCAGATCCTCTCAAGCTCTGTCAGGTTGGATGGGGAACGTCGCTGCACAGCAATTTTCAGGTCTCTCCAGAAATGTTATGTTGTCATGTTGGAAGGTGAACCGTCGCCCCAGTCTGAGGTCCTGAGCGCTCGGGAGTAGGTTTTCATCAAGGACCTCTCTGTACTTTGCTCTGTTCATCTTTCCCTTGATCCTGCTCGTCTCCCAGTCCCTGCTGCAGAAAATCATCCCCACAGCATGATGCTTCCACCACCATGCTTCACCGTAGGGATGGTGCCTGGTTTCTTCCAGACGTGACACTTGGCATTCAGGCCAAAGAGTTCAATCTTGGTTTCACCAGACCACAGAATCTTGTTTCTCATGGTCAGAGTACTTTAGGTGCCTTTTGGCAAAGTCCAAGTGGGCTGTCATGTGCCTTTTAATGAGGAGTGGCTTCTGTCTGGCCGCTCTACCATAAAGGCCTGATTGGTGGAGTGCTGCAGAGATGGTTATCCTTCTGGAAGGTTCCACATCTCCACAAAGAAATTCTGGAGCTCTATCAGAGTGACCATCAGGTTCTTGGTCCGCTCCCTGACCAAGGCCATTCTCCCCCGATTGCTCAGTTTGGCCAGTGTGTGATTTTCCAAATCATGTCCAATCAATTGAACTTACCACGGGTGGACTCCACTCAAGTTCTATAAACATCTCAAGGATGATAAATGGGATGCACTGGAGATCAATTTCCAGTCTCATAGCAAAGGGTCTGAATATTTATGTAAATAAGGTATCTGTTTTTTAATTTGAATACATTTGCAACAATTTCTAAGAACCTGTTTTTGCTTTGTCATTATGGGGTATTGTGTGTAGATTGATGAGGGGGAAAAAATGATTTAATCAATTTTAGATTAAGGCTGTAACGTAATGAAATGTGGGAAAAGGGGTCTAAATACACTGTATATTTCTGCACTCTCAGGTCCATAAGGGGATTTTTAAGAAGTCTGGCTTAGTTCTGACACAAATTCAAGATTTAAGGCTCAAAAACAACCATCCGAATTATACACCTTGAGCACCTAACAATTTTATTCAGCTCAGTGTGACTGTTGTTGGGGGTCTTTACAAAGCTGAAAAAGCTTTGAGGTTGGTATAAGTGGCCTACAGATTTCTCACATGGAAGGCAAAGTCAACATGGAACTTAAACATCTCCCCCACAACCAAAAGCCCAAGTTCTCACATCAGTGAGCTCAGCATCTTCCCTAGAAAAATGTATTGCTCTTCCTTCTACAAGAGTCATTCGTCAGAGGGCTGTCATTAGTCCACCGGGCCATGAATGATACACATCACCCTCTATATATCAATAAACGGCTAAGATAAATATGTTATCGTGAACTTTGTACCCAGAAAAATTAAATTAATGGCATAGCCACATTCAATTAATGGCATAGACAGAAAAATGGAAATTGAATAAACAGCATTGTTCACAAGATTTATAAAGAAAGCGGTTAGAAAAATGAAAGCTGTCTACCGGTCTTTAATGTCAACTAAAAATATATATTTCACCTAAAACTACAGCTAAATAGATGTTTATGCTCATAATAATTATTTAGGTAGAATGCCAGCCGTCTGAGGTTGTTTCTCAGTCAACAACCATTTAGAAAAGCTGTTTACAACATCTGCCAATTTGCCGAATACTGTCAGCTCAAGCACTAGCGCAAAATTCACTCTTATGGAGCCAACTGTTACTCCTTTAATAAGGTCGAAGGTTCGTATATGTTATTTTCAGAGATAGACTGGCTCTAGCAGCCAAAACAGCCAAATGTTCCATTCAAACTTGAATCGACAGGGTTCTAGAAACATAGCCCTTTACTTTCATATCACCTCGAAATAATTTCACAAAAGCAAAATATAAACTTACTGTAAACCATTTTAACCGGCTTCATCACAGTTGCTGCTGATAGTATTTTTTCAGTGATGACACGTTTCTAGCGGCCTTCTTCCATTACACACAGATGTTCGGATCATGCTAGATACAGTTCCCAAATAGCACAGGTGGTCACTGTCTTCTGTAAATAGGAGCTGTAACATGGAGATATGGCCATGTGGAAACACTAACCGTTACCCTATAAATGTGTGTCAATTTAACGTTTTGTTTCTCGCAGATATGAAAGATAAAGGTCTATAATGCTTCCAAAACCGTACCGCAAGCGACACATGTTAATGTTCAGACCGAGCGTCTGGGCTCTTCACAAAACTCCCCCGTACAGAAGACTCCTTTCTCCAATGTGTGTAATGTAATAGAACTGAGAGCCATGATCAAGGGCTATACGAGCCTTAGCTGGTTGGAAATGATCGACTACATGAGCCCGGCAATCGACGTGAACAATCGAAATGCAGCCTCTTCTCGCGGACTGCAACACTCAAAAGAAAAAAGGTCCTGAAGTAAAGTTTATTACAACATAACGACGAACTGTGATAGGGCCCCAACTTTTACTGATAAAGTTTGCACATTATGTAAATTAGCTCGAGGCGTCGCTAAATATCCAATAAAGTTATTATTTTATACCAGAGTGTTGTCGCGCTATATCACGGCGAAATACTTCTTGGCGAGGTGTTTATTTTCAATAATTCGAGTCCTTTCGCGTCAGCCGTAGCCTAACGTTATTCCTTTGTAAATGCCAATGGTTGGGAAAGGTTGTTTGTTGGCATCGCCGCTAACTTGGCCCATTGTTACGGTAGCTTGCTTGCATCAGTTATTTACATGTAAATACTCACCCAAAATATGAGACTGTAAGAAATAAGAAAGGTCTTGAGACATGTAATCACAGGTTTCGTTTGAAGCCTTCTCGATGGGGGAGACATGATGGCTATTCCGCAGAAATGGTCAGTCAAAAAGTATCGTTGTTGCAAAAAAGGGAAGAAAAGAAAATGACCAAGGCGCCGTGCTGGAAAACTTTTCTCGACTAAACAGAATCCAAGGAGAAGTGACGTCGTTGATCCAGATTCACACTCCGTGAAAATAAAGTACATTTCCTAGTTGTTTAAAAAATATATATTTATGGTGTTCCACAATTTAATATAATAACTTTATTATTCCCAAAGACAACTTCAGTTAATGTATGACACTAGGCCTAACACAATGACAAATGCCATATAAGATATTATTAGTCACAAAAATGTAATTTTCATCAAAAAATCCCTATTGATGCCGGTTGGCTAAAACACTACTAGTGTATCTATTGGTTTCATGAGGTAAAGACCAGAGTTAGCGCCCTGATTGCAGTACTGAATATTGCTGTATATGTATATTCAGTGTTTGATCATGTATTATTTATTTTCCGCTCTTGCGTGTGCTGTCAACGTCATGATTGACCTAATTGTCCGTTATGGTTTCCAATACAACAGTTTCAAAATTGTACGGGGAATTAAATGTTGTAAACATGATTAATTTCAGTAGGTGGATTTGAACATCACTCCTTGTTTTACTCAGGTGCGGTTTCGTGGACAGGGTTTAATTTAAATCAGGACTAGGATAAATTCTACTTAAATTACTCCAGATAAAAAATGGCCCTTTTTTCTTACCTTTATTTTTCTAGGCATTTAAGAACAAATTAATTATTTACAATGTCGGCCTACCCCGGGCAAACCTAGACGATGCTGGGCCAATTGGGCACCGCCATATGGAACTCCCAACTCCCGAGCTGCAGTGCCTTAGACCGCTGTGCCACTCTGCTTAACTTCAGATGAATTAGTTATATACTAGGGAGTCCCAGACTAAGGTAAATAAGAACATACCAGTTATATTTGTGAAATCTGATTAGATTAACGATGTGCACTTGGCGCTGACATGAGGACACTTCAAAAACCAGGGATGGGACTCTAATACATAAGCATTATGTGGAATTGGAGCAAGACACCTAGACCAAACAATGGACAGAAGTAAAAGAAAACATTAAAAGAATTTCAGTGACTTCAAGAGGGAAAAACCCCCTCGAAGCGAATTGTGTTAAACCACCCAATTATCGAAAACAAACAGCATGATTCATCAACAGAAAACAAGAAAAATAATGCCTGGGCTATCATGTCTAATGAATACAACACATGAAAAAGGAAGCTACAACAATTTAAGTTAACTCTACTGTATTTATTGTTGGCTGTTGATTTGTGTACAACCATTTTTCAACAACCATTTTCCATCTAGCTAGTTGGCCATCTACATGTTGCTAGTTATACATGTAGTTATGTCTGTCATATTGAGGTATCTAGCTATAAATTGATTAATCCCTGATTAATCAAATGGATAGGTGTAAGCATCAGCATCTGAGGGTGGCCTGTCAGGCAGTCCAGGATCCAGTTGCAGAGGGAGGTGTTCAGTCCCAGAGTCCTTAGTTTAGTGATGAGCTTGGATGGCACTATGGCTTGAAAGCAGAGCTGTAGTCCATGAACAGCATTGTCATGTAGGTGTTACTTTTGTCCAGATGGGAAAGGGCAGTGTGGAGTGCAATAGAGATTGCGTCGTCTGTGAATCTGTGGGGCGGTATGCGAATTGGGGTGGGTCCAGAGTGTCTGGGAATATGGTGTTGATGTGAACCATGACCAGCCTTTCAAAACATTTCATGGCTACAGACGTGAGTGCTACTGGGCAATAATAATTTAGACAGGTAACGTTGGCGTTCTTGGGCACATGGACAATGGTTTCCCTATTAATATAATTATTTAGGCTATAACTGTTAAACTAGTGATGGATCAGGGTTAGGGCTGTAAAATAGCCCTTGTAACTAGTCCAACAATGCCGCCTAGTGGTAATTTATCGAACCGCATGTGATAAACGCGGGGGAACTTGTCGTCACTAGTTACCCCAGCCAAAAGGTAATAAACCCCGCCTATTTCTAAAATGTATCTTCTTAAAATGTGATTTTAAACCTAACCGTAACCACACTGCTAACCTTATGCCAACCCATAACCTGTTGACTTTGTGGCTGTAGTAACTAGTGGACACCGAGGAACTTCTACAGTAAAAGTTGTCGTCTGGTTTGACTGGAGCGTTGGTGGGCTTCTTCTTTGCACAGAGAGAGAGAGAGATAAGAAAATAGACGCGAATAATTTTGTCAGTAAAAAAAAAAACGATTTAACGTTTTAGTCGTGCTTATGGTCTGGACTAGAGCTCGCCTTACTTTTTTTCTGCGCTGGACTATGGTCTCCACATTGGCTAAAGTCGATGCGTAGTATCACATTTATCTGAATTGTTGCGCGTAAAGACCGTGTTGTCATGTCACGATTCCATATCCTTTTACTATTCCTGGTGACCTTTTATCAGAGAGCTGCTGGGACACAATGAGGGTAAGACCACCCACAGGGCACACACGGGTTTAATCAACGTTGTTATCACGTCATTTCAGTTGAACTAACGTAGACTATACCTTAAATTCACGTCTGTGACCAGTGGGCAGATACATTGCACTTGGACTATTCAGGTTCTTTACTCAAAGATTACATTTGGCAGTAGCCTTGTTGTACAGAATGCAGTCTCATCTATGTCCCATAATAGGTTCCATGCAATGGGGAGTGGGGAACCAATATACACAGGCAGTTAGGAAAGCTAAGGCTAGCTTTTTCAAGCTGAAATCCTGTAGCACAAACTCAAAAAAGTTCTGGGACACTGTAAAGTCCATGAAGAATTAGAGCACCTCCTCCCAGCTGCCCACTGCACTGAGGCTAGGAAACACTGTCACCACCGATAAATCCACTATAATTGAGAATTTCAATAAGCATTTTTTACAGCTGGCCATGCTTTCCACCAGGCTACCCCTACCCCGGTCAACAGCCCTGCACTCCCCACAGCAACTCGCCCAAGCCGCCCCCATTTTTCCTTCACTCAAATCCAGATAGCTGATGTTCTGAAAGAGCTGCAAAATCTGGACTCCTACAAATCAGCCGGGCTAGGCAATCTGGACCTTCTCTTTCTAAAATTATCTGCCGAAATTGTTGCAACCCCTATCACTAGCCTATTAAATCTCTCTTTCGTATCGTCTGAGATTCCCAAAGATTGGAAAGCTGCCGCGGTCATCCTCCTCTTCAAAGGGGGATACACTCTAGACCCAAACTAAAACTGCCCATCCTACCGATCCTCGACTTCGGCGATGTCATTTATAAAATAGCCTCCAACACTCTACTCAAAAAATTGGATGCAGTCTATCACAGTGCCATCCGTTTTTGTCACCAAAGCCCTATATACTACCCACCACTGCGACCTGTACGCTCTTGTTGGCTGGCCCTCGCTTCATACTCGTTGCCAAACCCACTGGCTCCAGGTCATCTACAAGTCTCTGCTCGGTAAAGCCCCGCCTTATCTCAGCTCACTGGTCACCATAGCAGCACCCACTCGTAGCCCGCGCTCCATCAGGTATATCTCACTGGTTACCCCCAAAGCCAATTCCTCCTTTGGCTGCCTTTCCTTCCAGTTCTCTGCCGCCAATGACTGGAACGAACTGAAAAAATCACTGAAGCCGGAGACTCATATCTCCCTCACTAGCTTTAAGCACCAGCTGTCAGAGCAGCTCACAGATCACTGCACCATCTGTAAACAACCCATCCAACTACCTCATCCCCATACTGCATTTATTTATTTATCTTGCTCCTTTGCACCCCAGTATCTCTACTTGCACATTCATCTTCTGCACATCTATCATTCCAGTGTTTAATTGCTATATTGTAATTACTTCGCCACCATGGCCTATTTATTGCCTTAACTCCCTTATCTTACCTCATTTGCACACACTGTATATATACTTTTTCTTTTCTTTTTTTCTACTGTATTGTTGACTGTATGTTTTGTTTATTCCATGTGTAACTCTGTGTTGTTGTATGTGTCGAACCGCTATGCTTTATCTTGGCCAGGTCGCAGTTGCAAATGAGAACTTGTTCCTCAACTAGCCTACCTGGTTAAATAAAGGTGAAATAAATAAAGAAATACCTCAATCACCGCAGTAAATAGAAGTAGCCGAGGTGGGATCTTTAGAGGGACCTGAAGGAATTACAAAGAGAGCAGGGAGTATTTCCCGAACAGAAACTCAACCACTCTTCTAACATTCTTTTTCAGTTACAAAAAGAGAGAGCAAAGAAGCCCAAATATCCCATCTATGCATTTTTTCATTAAGAAAAAGTTTTGTAGGTGAATACAAGTCATCACTGTAGTAAGCCTACAGTCACCTGAGTTTTCTATCTAGCCCTCCTCTGTTGAGCATGTCACCCCTTCTCAGACCTGTGTAATTACATCTCCAATCACAGACAAATGGTTGAGTGTGCACAGACCAGCTGTGCCAAGGTCCTCATTTGGCCCCTACGAGACAGTGATTCGAGTCACCTCAGATCCACCCAAACTCATGCCTGCTGCCAGTTGATTACAAAGCAAAACCACAAAGCCAAAATCTAGTCGCTAATGGATTGATTCTGGCTATGTCTCACCATTGCTATTAGTCACATGTTCTCCTGTAATTGAACACTTTTCCAACTGAAATACAAAGGATGCTGATCTGAAATCAACTTCCTAAACCTCAACATGAGAATATATCTATGGAAACGAGTGCAGTATGGCTGCTGTGAATAGTTGGCTGGTGAAATCCACCCTCTCCAGAATGACTCATTTTCCTAGTTGGATGTTCTCCCAGCAGTGGTCATTGTATGTCTTTCTGGTAAAGTAACCACCTCACCGAGAGCAGTGGGAAGTGTTCCTGGCTGGTCTCACTGTGATGCGTGCTGTGTCTATCTGCTTTACAACCTGCAGGCGGCCATAGCAGCTGCCTGCATTAGTGTAATAACGTAAAAGAGATATTTGAATATTGATACCACTTGCATGTCTACTATGAGACATGGTACACAGGATTTGAATCGCTGCTGAAATGTAAAACTGTCTTGAATGCCAAAGAGTTTGTTTATCCTCACTTGGATTTGCAAGCACGAGGGAGACTTGGGTGCTAGGAATCTGAGGGCATGTTTACGTGTTATTCAGAGTCAGACTGTAAATAAGGCATTTGATGAAAGGTGTTTGTAAGTAAACATCATTGTACATTTAGCAGCCTATTGCAAGTGCCCAAATTACCATCATTAGAAACGTTGTTGAGATTTGTCACCATGAGTTGAATTTCCATTGGTCTAAATTACACATTGGCTAGCCCCTGTCTACTGGGTAAGCTAGTATCTGGACCACTTTGTTGTTACAAGTACTCCGTCGGAGAGACAAGGGGGGAAAAAAATCGAATTTTTCTAAACAGAAGAGTCCCTTTTAAATATACTTCAAGAGATTGGGTTTATGAAATAAGATAGACCACAAGTGAGGGGAAAGAATGAGTGTGGTAAGGGAGATGTAATGTATGGAAAGTTAGATTCAGCTCCTTGGTTTAAAGCTACAGTGAAAACGATGAGGCAAAAACACTAACTAGATACAGTAATACGCTCAAAATGGAGGAGAGGACCTCTGCTTTCCAACGTTGTCCTCTTCACGTGTCATGATCTCAGTGCACATTCAGTGCAATGTGTGCCCAGTTAAGTCCTTTTCCTACTTTCTTTGCTATCTTATTTTCCTTCCATGTGACGCTAAAACACTTTTACGTTGAGTTGAAGGCCCTTTTTCAGAGATGTACTAGTTTTCACTGGACTTCAGTTTTGGATCCCAACCAGGTTTTTTTTCCCAACTTCCCTTTATGGAAATGGCTCAGGAATGGACCAGTATTCAGGCTGTGCGAACCTGAGACTTTGTGGGGAAACCATTAGCATTAGAGGTTCTCTGCATGACCTTTATTCTACTCTTCATGTTCTACCTCAAAATCATTTCATATGTATCACAAATAAGCTGATAAATACATGTAGGTTAATGTGTGGGAAAGAAAGTACATATCGCCCATAAATACATTAGTAGCTGACAAATAGTTTTTATCTGTTTATGACTTGTTGCTATGACTGATTTTAGAGCTAATAATAGTGTGTCGTTGGGTTTCAGGCTCTGGAACCACAATGCACAGCAGCTACAATGAGGTTGTGCCAGAGGAGGAGTACTACACTCCCCAACTGAACTACAGGAGTAACTACGGAGAACCACACAGTCACAACACTAACATTATCAACAACACAGATTTGAAATCTACGTACCCCACATCACTGTTTTGAAATCAGTGTCTCTTGGCATGTCTGTAGCACATTGGTCTTGACACTGAGTTCCAGTGTGTGTTTAAACAATATTGTTTTGATGCAGATCTAAGATGGTGTCACTTTCTGACCCTGGCCAATGGGGATGTGACCTGCCACTTCCCCCGAGGAGAGGACTACCGCAGCACCCTAGGCACCCGCTGCGAGATGACCTGTGACCGTGGCTACAAGCTGCTGGGCAGATCCTCGGTGCAGTGCATGCCCAACCGCCGCTGGTCTGGGACCAGTCACTGCCGCCGTGAGTACAGGCTGATTATAGACAGATACAGCTGATTGTCGTTTTTTTGTCCATGTCCTCTATTGTTCATTTTTCTTTTAAAGTCCCTGAGTTTTCTTTAGAAAAAACCTTCATGGGAGTAGTATACAAAACATGAAGGACCCTGCTCTTCCCATGACAGACTGACCAGGTGAATCCAGGTGCAAGCTATGATCCCTTATTCGTGTCTCTTGTTAAATCCACTTCAGTCGGTGTAGATGAAGGGGAGGGGACAAGTTAAAGAAAGATTTTTAAGCCTTGAGAGAATTGAGACATGGATTGTGTATGTGTGCCATTCAGAGTGTGAATGGGCAAGACATAACATTTGAAACAGGTTTGGTAGTAGGTGCCAAGCGCACCATTTTGAATCAAGAACTGCAACACTGCTGGGTTTTTCACTCTACAGTTTTCCGTGTGTATCAAGAATGGTCCACCACCCAAAGGACATCCAGCCAACTTGACACAACTGTGGAAAGCATTGGAGTCAACATGGGCCATCATCCCTGTAGAATGCTTTTGACACCTTGTAGATTCTGTGCCCCGATTAACTGAGGCTGTTCTGAGGGGAGAGGGGGGGGTTATGCCACTCAGTATTAGGAAGGTCTTCCTAATGTTTGTTATACTCAGGGTCTATCTTGTTGACTATGGTGACTCCACAGAGGTTCGTTGCAACGTGCTGCACCTGATCTGGCATGGCACGTACCACTGCACCCAGGGTTATGTGGTGGACTCCAGCTGTGGCTACATCTGTGAGCTGGGGTACCGGATCGAGGGGGACCACTCTCGTACCTGTCTGGATGGGGGGTCCTGGAGTGGGGCAGAGTCCATCTGTGCAGGTATAGCTCATATGTTTAGTCAGCACGTCCAAGTATACTGACATGATTCATGAATGATTTTTCACTGTGGTGTGAAACCCAGGTGGTGTTTGGTTTGATATGCCTGGAGGTAAGTGAATGATCAAAGTCAGTGGTAATTAAGTCAGCAGATTTTTTTATTTCCATGAGTTAATGAGATGCATGCACCCTGTAAGCACAGCAAAAATTTCAAAAAACATTTGGAATCCAAGCTAATTGTTTTTCCAGTGCCATTTTTTTTCTAACTTTTATCAGCCCCGGCAGCTCCCATGGGCATGTCTCCCACCCACATAAACACAACACAGACACTCATCTAGTACCGCTCTTTCCACGTTTCATTTCCTTTTTCTGTCTGTCTCAAAACCAAGACCAATAGATATTTCTTATCTTCAAAGTTCCCCTCCCTCAAAAGATTCAATTGACCCAGACCAACAGAGGATGTTAACATTTAACCCCCCCCCCCCTGAGTCGATTCAGCTATTTCAGCCACACATGTTGCTGACAGGTGTATAAAATTGAGCACACATCCATGCAATCTCCATAGACAAACATGGGCAGCAGAATGGCCTTACTGAAGAGCTCAGTGACTTTCAACGTGACACTGTCATAGGATGCCTCGTTTCCAACAAGTCAGTTCATCAAATTTCTGCCCTGCTAGAGCTGCCCCGGTCAACTGTAAGTTGAAACGTCTAGGAGCAACAACGGCTCAGCCGCAAAGTGGTAGGCCACACAAGCTCACAGAACGGGGCCACTGAAGCGTGTAAAAATCGACTGTCCTCGGTTGCAACACCACTACCAAACTGCCTCTAGAAGCAACGTCAGCACAAGAACTGTTCGTCAGCTTCATGAAAATGGGTTTTCATGGCCGAGCAGGCTAATGCCAAGCGTCGGCTAGAGTGGCGTAAAGCTTGCCGCCATTGGACTCTGGAGCAGTGGAAACGCGTTCTCTGGACTGATGAATTATGATCCACCGTCTGGCAGTCCGAGGGATGAATCTGGGTTTGGCGGATGCCAGGAAAACGCTACCTGCCCGACTGCATAGTGCCAACTGTAAAGTTTGGTGGAGGAATAATGGTCTGGGGCTGTTTTTCATGGTTCGGGCTAAGCCCCTTAGTTTCAGTGAGGGGAAATCTTAGCGCTTTGCTTCCAACTTTGTGGCAACAGTTTGGTGAAGTCCCTTTCCTGTTTCAGCATGACAATGTTACCATGCACAAAGTAAGGTTCATACAGAAATGGTTTGTTGAGATTGGTGTGGAAGAACTTGACCGGCCTCCTGGACCGGTTCTACGAGAAGAGGCTTCTGATTGTGTCGGCACCTAACGTAGCCCATGGAGACTACAAGCTCCAGAACCTTATGGTACAGGTGAGTCCGAGACACCGGGATGATTTGGGTATCATCTGCAAGTCAGGGAATTTCTGCTCTCAACAATGGTAGTTTCTACAGGACTTAATAAATAGCTGTTTAGTGAATGAAATATGAGCACCTCGTTTGTATGAATTGTGACCATGCTTGGGGTGTTTTCATGCCTAGAAAGCAGATTGTGGTCTGGACATAAGAGGAGTGACAGTGATTGAGCTGCTAGGGTCCCCTCCTCGAGAAGTGGGCCACATCAAGGGATGTCACCTGGACATTGAGGGTCTGAGGTAAAGTGACTTCACATAATCAAATTGTATTGGTCACATACATGGTTAGCCGATGTTATTGCGAGTGTAGTGAAATGCTTGCTTCTAGTTCCGACAGTGTAGCAATATCTAACAAAAGGGATGGAATAAGAATATGTACATATAAATATATGGATGGGCCATGACCGACCAGCATAGACGGTATAAAATTCAGTATATACATCTGGGATGAGTAGTGCAAGATATGTAAACATCATTAATGAAGTGACTATTGATCCATTTGTTACGAGTGTCCAATCATGTTGGCTGCACTGCATCTTCAGGCAATGTAATACACCATCACTGACTTGACACGATATGGTCATCTCGTACTGTGGTACAGGCAGGCTTTACGGATCTCCAGATCCTACTTCAACATGGTGCTGCTAGACAAGGATGGTTTGGACCACGAGAGATTCCTCACACCCACCACATCCGATGAGCTCTTCTCATACATCGACAATAACCTTTTGGACGAAGAAGAACAGAGGCGGTTGGAGTTAGAGACCTCTGACTAAGAGTGCCCCCTGGTGGCTTGGAGGTCAGACACTTTTACAAAGATATCAGCTCAGAGGAAGGCTGGCCCAGAATAGAGAGAGAGAAACAAGAAAACGGATAACAGCTCTGCTAGTCAAATGTTTCCATTGGCTGATAAACCTGAAAAACAGGCTAAGATCTTCATTAATGATGTTTACATATCTTGCACTACTCATCCCAGATGTATATACTTCATCTAAAAGTATAGAGATTGTTGGTGTATTGTTAGAGAATGAAACGTAGGTACCTTTACTTCACCTTCCATACTGCACAGACGGGTATAACAAACGTGGATAATTAAAGGTTCAGTCACTTCAGATTTTTATTTATTTGGTGAATTAAATATTTGATACAGTCATAGGACTCAAAAGAGCATAAAAGTTGAGAAATAAAATGAGTCTCCTTCACTTTGTGCAACTGGTAATATTTACATATTTAAAAATCATATGCACAGTAGTTTTTTCAATTACCATGAATCATAACCCAAGGTGACATGGACCAAAACTGGTTCAATGCCTTAAGAGTGGAACAGAGATTCTGCCTGAAACTGAAACACCAGTAACCCCCATGAAGCGCCACAGTTAATGAGTGGTTTGCTGAACATGGATAGAATTCAGCTTTGATAAAATGTCAATTAAACAGGAGTTTTTCAATTTGATCAAAACTTTGTTAGTGTCGATTGATCTCAAAAAAGTATTTGTATAGTTGACAACCTTACATTTAAAAATATGAAATGATACCTCAAGCTATCAGGTGAATTTCCACTATGCTTTCAAATCACTTGTTTTAGGCCAATAGTGTCGTAATAGTGCCTGCGGTTAGAGAGTCTTTTTTTTTTTTTTTTTACAGAATGATGGTGATAAAAAGTTGAGGGATTGCCCTGTCTCCATAGCTCTTCTTTCAGGTTACAAGGCAGTGTGGCGTCATCACTTGCTCTTTCCCATAGAGGAGCGTAATGGAAGAGTGCCCTCTGCACACAAGTCAGGGTATTGCATCATCTTCTGCCACAGAGTCACCTCCTCCCCTGTAGAATCCGCCTCCACTTCCTCCTTCCCAACCTTCAGTGTGGCTGAAAAAAAGGGCACCAGAAAAACAGTGAACTAAAGTAGGTCTGTCCTGTCCTAACCTCGTCCCCAGGCTATTGCGCATATAAGCCTGGGATAATGATTCAAAGTTGGCCTTAGTGGGTATGACCATTAGGTGTTGTGGGATTGTTTGGTAGATTAAGCCAATGCTATCTGCACCGTGAGTTACTCCCGGTCTTTCTGTATTGGCTAACAAAAGCTAAAGTTTGACGCTTTGGTCCACCAGACTTCACACATTTGGACAGAAATGTCAGGGAATGAGATTTATTTTAACAATAGGCCTACTGCTCTTAGTAATTTAAACTGAGGTAGCTTCACCTTACTACCAACTTTAACATTGGAAAAATAGGTGACCTGCAACGGAATAGTAACTCAAACACGTAAAGCAGTAGAGCAATACTGCCAATGGATATAAACAGACTTCCCCGCCATAAATCAACAAGGTGTTGTGTGTCATTAATTGTGGCTTTGCTGAGTCAAAACCCCACCCAGGAAGATAAAAAGGTGTTGTGTCATTACCTGTGCCTGTGCTGAGTCGAACCCCACCCAGGAAGTCATTACTGGACATGGCCTCCCGGTCCCACACTGTCAGCTCTAGCCACATCTCACTTAGCTGGTCTAGGGTCAGGTCTTTGTACACAAATGTGTGGTCGTAGTGAGGGTTCAGAGTTTTCTTCACCACCGGAGTCTTCCTCTTAGTGGACTTGGCCTTCGATGGCAACAAGTACCTAGGTTTAAAAGCATGAGTGAGAAGGATTGCATTTTGATGAAGGCTAGTTCTTAAATGTTCTTAAAATGAGCAGGAGTTGCACAATCTCAAGTGAAGATGAAACAAAATGTATCTCTGTTTAGGTGAACGTAGAGAATTAGTGACATCATGCCGCCAGCTAACCCTTTCACAAAGGAATCCGACGTGTCCCCTGCTTTCATTGCCGTCAGGTTCTTGGCCTCTTTGATCAAGACGTGCAACTCCCCTCCCTGCTCCGTCTTTGTCTTCTTGCCTAGAGAGAGTCTCTTGCCTAGGGGAGATAGTGGCGTCAGACAGCCACTGGTAGGGATTGGTCTGACACAGATAGTGCTGACTGAGCTTTTCTGTTAGTTTGTTCTGTCGACATGGGCACTCCTACCTTTGGTCTTTTCAGTGGGTGAATTCTTGGTCGAGACATACTTCAGGGAAATCAACAGTTCTCCTTTGTACTGAGAGAAGGCAGAGGACTGCAGTGGTGACGCCTATAGAGGATAATAGTCAGTAAAACCACTAGACCACAGGGTTGTACTGTAGATTAGAAATACATTTAGTGATTGATGTGTAGGGCCTGCAATGTTTTCTGACCATGTGACCTGACCAGGAACAACTGAGCCCTAGTGATGAGACTATTCAGGCTTACTTTTCCCACGAACGCCACACACTCCTCGTGGCCTGCGTCGAGGTTCCTGCAGTCCAGAGGCACCTCCACCTCTCCAAGGAAGGCATTACGGCCCAAGCGGGCATGGTGCCAGACGGAGAGCTGGAGGGAACGATTGAGCACCTGGGAGCGACTGATGGAAAACTGAATGAGGAGAAGAGATTAAGTGAGAGAGTGACACCCTGCTCTCACTGATCCGTCAACTACATCTTAGTAAAGTTTTCCACCCACCCTCTCTGGCCTTTGCATCAGAGTTACTTGTTCACTATACTCAGAGTTTAAAAAAAGGGCAGCAACAAAATCAATATTTGTTTGTCTTTCACTAACGCCGATTAACTCTCCTTATCTTGAATGCCAATATCAATCTTACTGCCTACTGAAGGAGGCGGCATTATCAACCGGCCATTGAGTAATAAGGGATGTATACAGGGTTAAAGTTCATCAGTGTTCATCTAAATCTACTGCAGTTTCAGAGAGGCCATCACCTTTAGGGTCTCATTGTAAGTGGGGTCCACTGTGTTATGTTTAATGGTAGTTTTTTTCTTGCCAATGCGAGACTTGTCAGGGAGAAGGTAGCACTTGACATACCTGCAGGACAAAAAAAAACATGAATATTTTCCTACATGTTAAAGAGTTCAAATGAAGCCATATTCCATCCTGCAATACCAATAAACTATACTGAAGAAAAATATAAAAATGCAACATGTCGTGCACAAATTGGTTTACATCCGTGATAGTGAACATTTATCCTTTGCCAAGATAATCAATCCACCTGACAGGTGTGGCATATCAAGAAGCTGATTAAGCAGTATGATCATTACATAGGTGCACCTTGTGCTGGATACTATAAAAGGCCACTAAAATGTGCAGTTGTCACACGACACAATGCCACAGACGTCTCAAGTTAAGGGAGCGTGCGATTGGCATGCTGACTGCAGAAATGTCCACCAGAGCTGTTGCCAGAGAATTTAATGTTAATTTCTCTACCATAAGCCTCATCCAATGTCGAATTTGTGTGTATGGCATCGTGTGGGCAAGAGGTTTGCTGATGTCAACATTGTGAATAGAGTGCCCCATGGTGGCGGTGAGGTTGTGGTATGGGCAGGGCATAAGCTATGGACAAGGAACACAATTGCATTTTATTGATGGCAATTTTCATGCACAGAAATACCGTGACGAGTAACTGAGGCCCATTTCTTTTAAGGTATCTGTGACCAACAGATGCATATCTGTATTCCCAGTCATGTGAGATCCATAGACTAGGGCCTAATTAAATTTATTTCAACTGACTGATTTTCTCATATGAACTTTAACTGAGTAAAATCTTTGAAATTGTTGCGTTTATATTTTTGTTCTGTTATTTAAGTCAAAATATAAAGTGCCTACATTTCCAAACTACAAATGTATAATTATTTTTCTTCCGTTAAATGTAACCTGTACAATTCTTCCTTTTGGAACTCTGATAATGACCCCTGGGCACATCAAACATTTTGTAAACAGGACAGGGTCTTATTTAAGATGATCTACGTCAGGGATCATCAACTAGATTCAGTTGCGGGACAATTTGTTCTTGAGTGGATGGTCGGAGGGCCGGAACATACAGTGCCTTGCGAAAGTATTCGGCCCCCTTGAACTTTGCAACCTTTTGCCACATTTCAGGCTTCAAACATAAAGACATAAAACATATTTTTTTGTGAAGAATCAACAACAAGTGGGACACAATCATGAAGTGGAACGACATTTTATTGGATATTTCAAACTTTTTTAACAAATCAAAAACTGAAAAATTGGGCGTGCAAAATTATTCAGCCCCCTTAATTAAGTTAAAACTTTGTAGCGCCACCTTTTGCTGCGATTACAGCTGTAAGTCGCTTGGGGTATGTCTCTATCAGTTTTGCACATCGAGAGACTGACATTTTTTCCCATTCCTCCTTGCAAAACAGCTGGAGCTCAGTGAGGTTGGATGGAGAGCATTTGTGAACAGCAGTTTTCAGTTCTTTCCACAGATTCTCGATTGGATTCAGGTCTGGACTTTGACTTGGCCATTCTAACACCTGGATATGTTTATTTTTTAACCATTCCATTGTAGATTTTGCTTTATGTTTTGGATCATTGTCTTGTTGGAAGACAAATCTCCGTCCCAGTCTCAGGTCTTTTGCAGACTCCATCAGGTTTTCTTCCAGAATGGTCCTGTATTTGGCTCCATCCATCTTCCCTGTCCCTGCTGAAGAAAAGCAGGCCCAAACCATGATGCTGCTACCACCATGTTTGACAGTGGGGATGGTGTGTTCAGGGTGAGGAGCTGTGTTGCTTTTACGCCAAACATAACGTTTTGCATTGTTGCCAAAAAGTTAAATTTTGGTTTCATCTGACCAGAGCAGCTTCTTCCACATGTTTGGTGTGTCTCCCAGGTGGCTTGTGGCAAACTTTAAACTACACTTTTTATGGATATCTTTAAGAAATGGCTTTCTTCTTGCCACTCTTCCATAAAGGCCAGATTTGTGCAATATACGACTGATTGTTGTCCTATGGACAGAGTCTCCCACCTCAGCTGTAGATCTCTGCAGTTCATCCAGAGTGATCATGGGCCTCTTGGCTGCATCTCTGATCAGTCTTCTCCTTGTATGAGCTGAAAGTTTAGAGGGACGGCCAGGTCTTGGTAGATTTGCAGTGGTCTGATACTCCTTCCATTTCAATATTATCGCTTGCACAGTGCTCCTTGGGATGTTTAAAGCTTGGGAAATCTTTTTGTATCCAAATCCGGCTTTAAACTTCTTCACAACAGTATCTCGGACCTGCCTGGTGTGTTCCTTGTTCTTCATGATGCTCTCTGCGCTTTTAACGGACCTCTGAGACTATCACAGTGCAGGTGCATTTATACGGAGACTTGATTACACACAGGTGGATTGTATTTATCATCATTAGTCATTTAGGTCAACATTGGATCATTCAGAGATCCTCACTGAACTTCTGGAGAGAGAGTTTGCTGCACTGAAAGTAAAGGGGCTGAATAATTTTGCACGCCCAATTTTTCAGTTTTTGATTTGTTAAAAAAGTTTGAAATATCCAATAAATGTCGTTCCACTTCATGATTGTGTCCCACTTGTTGTTGATTCTTCACAAAAAGATACAGTTTTATATCTTTATGTTTGAAGCCTTAAATGTGGCAAAAGGTCGCAAAGTTCAAGGGGGCCGAATACTTTCGCAAGGCACTGTAAATACAAATAATTTGTAAACGGCAAACTGACCGCAAAAAGCCCAAACAGATATGTTTGACTAAAAATCAATTCAAACCTTGCTTATATTTGTATACGATCACATGGTTCTCTCTTATGTATGGGAATACTTGAACCGATTTCTTCAATTAAAATCACTTGTAGATGATTTCCTGGTGTTTTTAGTGTTATGTTCAACAGTAAATAAAAGTTGCTCAGAAAATTGGGGGGGGCCAAATAAAACCACCCGCGGGCCAAATTCAGCCTGCGGGCCACCAGTTGGGAAACCTGATCTACATTATGTCATACAGTAATAACACTGAACTGTGTGTCTAGAGTGAACAACAGGATTACTGGGAATCATTCTCTACAATGCATCTCATCTACTGTCATCATAAAAACATGAAGAGACTTATTGCAACCTACGGTAGAATAGTGTTGGTCTCACTTGAAGGAGTGGGGGATACTATCACTATGACATGATGGAATGCATCTGAATAGTGTAAAGCAGCTTTGTTGAAAGAAAATTCCAGAGCGGCATCCACCATGACTTTCATCCACCCAGTGTTTTCAGATGTGGGGATATGAAGGAGAGGAAATGTTATTGAGATGCACCCATAATTTCCTACTGAGACAACTGTTAAACCCTAGTCCTGAGGGGACACTCACGGGTTTGAGCGCTGGCGTCTGGCGTCCCCGTGGGCCAGCGAGTGACACTCCTTGACGAGGACGGCTAGGCTCTGGGTGGTGTCATCGTAGCTGATAGAGAACACGATTTCCCCGCTCACCTCCACGCTGTCATAATCTCCTGCCTCACTGTAAATACTCATCAGACTGCCCAGTGTGCTCTGTGGTGGACACACACACACACACAGATTTATGTTAGTAGTTGGTTTAAATGCATTCATATTGACTACAATTCTAGAACTTGGAATTCAAAATCAGCAAACATTTACCTTTCTGGTCACAATTTAACATATTCAATCAAGTAACATAAACTTCCTGGAAAGCACACAAATGAGGCCTGTGACAATGAAAATCAGGTCAGTCAAATTTGCATGCCCTGAAGCAACTTTGAGCGTGAGCTTTAGTTGCCATGGTAACTCAATTAGGCAACAGCTCACAACACAAACCAGGATATCCTGAATTGTCTCAAAGTTCTGGTTCAATAAATATCTTGAGGAACTCAAAAAAATAGCATCACACACTAACTAGAACCTTTGAAAATAGGATAAGTGAGAATCGCATGCATTTACCTTGGAGCCGCGAAGATTTGAGGTACTTGAGCACACCTTTTTATGGATGCTCACCAAGTTATCAATGTCTTCATCCTCCTCATCATCCTGCAAGCACAGCAAACCATTTAAAATCATGAAAAAAACAATGCAACTGCATCTCTCACCAATACTAGCACCATAAGGAAGTATTTTGTAGTATAGTGAAGCCTTCTGCATTAGTCTGTAATGAGGAAGAGGTACTGCTCACTGGCACATTGAGCCCAGGCACCGACTTGCTCCGGTCACCCATAAAGCCCTCTGATGCTTCAGCCCCCTCCTCACGCAGGTCCAGCACAGACGTGAATTCTGAGTGAAACCCATGGAGACGCATTCAAATGGAGCATGTCTTTGTTAACTCAAGCAGGCCAGATGCCCATAAAACAAAACAATATTTGAATAGAGTTTGGGAGTCAGGGCTACCGAGGCGGCAGACACACAAGAGTCTCACCGGAGGGTTTCTGAACTCGTCTGACGCTCTTCTTGAACAGGCCGCCATCTTCCAATGCGACAGACCCCGTGCCAGAGCTAACACTACGACGACCTACTACGGAGGACTATGGAAAGAGACAAGGGTTACAGTCAGGTGTGACAGTATAATATGTATTGGCTGGAGACATGAGGACTAATACAGGGTTAGGGTCAATTCCATTATTTTTCATGTGGACTTTTCACTTGCCGACTTGACTGACCGCACTAAAATGGAACTGACCCCAACATCTGATTGATAGGTAAACGGTCTCCTTACCATGTCTGCATCCGAGGTGGGGCTGTGGCTACTGACGAGGTCAGCTTTGACTAGACCATTCATACTGGACCCTGTTGGACTAGACTGACCTGTGCTCTCCTCCTTCCTGGATCATAAACACCATTCATAATGAGCAGACATCCCAAAAGCAGTTTTGTTAGCATGTAGCGCTAATGCTATAGGCCTATTTGTTTGGATGTAGACTTACCTTGGTAAGAGAGGAGTACCAAGAGAGGACTCGGTCTCTGTCATGACACTGTTCAGGCTGGCTTTCTCTGCAGGCTCATTGTCCCTGTGCTGCTGTTGCTCCTGCTGCTCCTTGGCCTTAACTCCCACGGATTCTTCGGAGACTTCGTCTAGCAGACTGAGAAGGTTGAAATAACAGTGTCAAAATGTTATATGTTGAATTGAAACTCCATCCACATATTACAGTAACTGCATCACACTATTGATTGTAAAGCATGTGTTGTCACCCCAGATAAAAATAGGACTCACTCCTTGTTGGAGGCTGCTAGGTCCCTCAGTCTGGGTCGGGGAACAGGGGTGGTGGGCTGGCTGGGGTTCAACTCTGTACTGTTCAACAGAAGCGCTCCCATGTTCTCCCTCTTCCTCACTAAAACAGAACACCAAGCTTTAGCATGACAGGCAACTGGTAATATGCTGACAGTGGCTTCATTCATTCAGACAGGGATTTCCTTACTGGGAAGTGCCATTGAAAAAAAGTGCATAAACAAAAGCTATGCAGTAACGGAGCTTCTTACATATCAATATTGAAATTGAGTAGAGAAAAATAGGACAAATTGCTATGCTGCCACGCCACTGACATTCCACTCTGCACCCGCAGTGAAAGTCGTTTAGGGTTTCCAATTGTATAGAGCGTTGCCCACAACTTGGTGGTTCCTGGACTCACGTGGGGGCCTCTTTTTGAGGGAAGTCCTCACTATGTCGTGTCCAGGGGTGGTGAAGAAGCGGTTGACTCGCTGGTCATAGAACCAGTCTCCGGTGACCTTCTTTAGATCACTGGAGAAAATAACACCACACATTACCACCATGTTAAAACATCATGAAATATATGGACCACAACTCTAAGGGTGACATGCTGACAGTGCGAAAACGTTGTAAAAATAAAAACAGAAATATATTTTTTTACACAAGTTTAGAATGCAACAGATATGCATAGCATGCATCCACGAAATGTAAACCCGCTGAAAGTATTATTGTCTCCTCGTGGGCGTTGTACAGTGAGAGTCTTTGATATTAACAAAAACATCACGCTTTGCATATAGATACAGCAAACACAGGGATCGTCACCATTTAGATGCTAAAAGACAGGGTGGGGTGATGTACAGTACAGAGAAATTGACTCTTACGCCTCTTTAGCACACACACTGCACACCCAGGATCCATTGGGGCACACTGAGCAGCAGTTGTGGCACACTTGGTGCTTGCATGCTCTACACTGGCTGGAGCCGGCAGATAGTGGACCAAGTGGTTCCTGGCAGCGGCCGCAGCTACGCTCACTGTACTTCCCACTGCTACGCTTGGCGCCCTTCCTCATAATGTCCAGCAGCTCCGTCTTCAGCTTCCTAAAACAACAGGGGGGGGAGGCATTGGTTAGACCCTTGTCTATTGGTGTCTGTGTTGACATCTTTGCATAACTGGATGTTGAAAGTCTAGTGACTGCCTCCATCTGCACTCGTGAAATACTGAGTTGATGAGGTGAATGCTAGATTGCCACCAGCATGCACTGTATCGCTTTCACCGGTCCTGTCTTTTTAGATCAGATTAAGGAAATGAGACAACGTCAGGAGGAAGCCACTATTGAGATGCAGCTCGGGAGGGGAGTTCTCACCGGACACGGTGCTCTTCTGCCTGCCTCAGTTCCTCGTCCCTCCGCAGCACCTCCAGGATCAGCTCCCGCTCCGAGTCAGTCAAGAAGGCCACATTAATCATGTCTGCAGCCTGTGGCATTGCACCTCCGTCCCAGGCTAACCCCTTAGGGATTATCACCCTAGGCCAGACAGGCTCCTGCTAGCCAAAGAAGAGAACAGGGCTGAGTTCAGAAGGCACAAAATGGGAACATGTTTTATCAATCTATAACTTGTCCTTTGTGGTTTTTGCCTGAAAATGCCTTTCTCCTGCTTTACCAAGCACCATAGTTTACATTTGAAATCCCTCATGATATCACAGTGAAAACCAGTGTGAAAGTCCTAATCCCAAACATCAGCAGCATTGAAGATGGAGTAAAGCTGATCGGAAGCTTTTCCCCCAGCTAATGTCCATTTATTGGAGGACCCACTTTCAGTACATGAGCAACGACCTCATATACAGTACAGGCTACTCAGAAAGAGCACAGCATTACAGTGGACCACTGCAGGAGAGAGTGCGCGTTTAAACAATGGGAGGGCTTGCTGTGAGGGGAAAGGACAGAGACAGGTAGAGAGGGGTAGACAGTGCAGGACTAGCAGACATACAGACAAAGGGGACTGTTAGTGGATGGTGTTACCCTTACCTCCTCCACTAGTGAGCCTCCATGCAGAGAGGCTGCTGCTGCCACAGTGTCAGAAGCCTCTCACTCCGCCTTGCTGGAGCTGGCTGGGTAATTAGGAAGATGGAGCTGGCAAGTGTAACAGTATAACTTTAGACCGTCCCCTCGCCCATACCCGGGCGCGAACCAGGGACCCTCTGCACACATGGACAGACCCAGACAACACAGTGACCTAGCTTAGAGCCAACACCCTGAGATGGCCCTGCTGCAGACAAACCAGAGTGAAGGTGGACTAGTGGAACATTTCCAAGACAGACTGACCAGGTAAATCCAGGTGAAAGCTATGATACTTTATTGATGTAACCTGTTAAATCCCCTTTTTAAAAAATCAGTAGATACAGGGGAAGAGACAGGTTAAAGAAGGACTTTTAATTAAGCTGAGACATGAGGGTGAATGGGCGAGACAAAAGATTTAAGTGCCTTTGAACGGGGTATAGTAGTAGGTGCCAGACGAACACAGAACTGCAACACTGCTGGGTTTTTCATGCTCAACAGTTTCCCTTATGGTCTCAAGTATGGTCCACCACCCAAAGGACATTTCATCCAACTTGACACAACTGTGGCAAGCATTGGAGGAATGCCATCACTTTTTATAGTCCATGGCCTGAAGAATTGAGGCTGTTCTGAGGGGAAATGAGGGTGCAACTCAATATTAGGAAGGTATTCTTAATGTTTTGTATACTGTGTAAATTTCACCAGGACGTACAGTACGGTGTCATTTCCACTGGAGTAAACACCAAACTACAACACCTTTAACAAACTAAGCCTATAACGTTGTACTGTATATGCTTACATCATGTAGAAAATCCTTTGCAGGGAAAGAAAACAGCCCTGCCTAAGTGTATCTTGAGCTTTGAGTCAGGTACACAAGCATAAATAAAAATGTGTTGACATACAGATAGTGATTTTATTATTTCGACATGTCATCCTATAGTAAATTATAACAGGAAGACATGGGAAAATAGTCTCTACCTAATCTTACTTTGACAGACGCTGGCACGCATATAGAATAGATAGATGATGACAAATAGGATCCAGGATCCTTGAGGTTTTAAACCCCTCTGACAGGGTGAAAGTTTGCTTGAGGGAATTTGAACAGGAAAGCTAAAAACAACACGAGCTCAGCATATCGCAGGGTTCCCACCCTCTAAGGACATAGAGCGGCGGGTGGAGTGCACTGGTTAAACCATTTGTTTAATCCTGTCATCGGCCATGTTCCAGTTCTGAGCTTCAATCTCTAGGTGAATCCAGAACCTCAGAAGACATTGAATAGTCAAGTTGACTGTTTTTTTTAAAAGGCACTTCAATTTTTTGGACAACTCTGAATTTACTGTGAACACACTATATTTTTAAGGCAAGGCAACGTTTTTATCTGCTCAGGAATAGTTTCAGTGTGAGCCAGCACATTTGAGAAATAGTGTACAAAAGTATTGTTTGCTTCATCATGACCACATGGTATGGAAACCCGAGTGCCAAGAAGAGGACACAACTGTTCAGGGCAGCAAATATGGATAGCAAGATAGTTAGCAAACCTCAAAAAGCAGTTCAATAACATATACAGTTTCTTCAGAAAGTATTCATACTCCTTGACTTATTCCACATTTAGAGCCTGAATTCAAAATGGATTAAATATAGTCATTCTCACCAATACCACACAATACCCCATAACGACAAAGTGAAACCATGTTTTTAGATATTGTTGCCAATTTATTGAGAATGAAATACAGAAATATCTAATTTACATTAGTATTCACACTAGGGCTGACCCCAATTTACTGGTCGATAGGCTGTTGATCGACCAAGATTTTACACACACAAACACACACCCAGTCAAAAGTTTGGACACACCTACTCATTCAAAAGGTCTCTTTATTTTTACCATTTTCTACATTGTAGAATAATAGTGTAGACATCAAACTATGAAATAACACATATGGAATAATGTAGTAAACAAAAAAAGGGTTTAGATATATATATTCTTCAAAGTAGCCACCCTTTGCCTTGATGACAGCTTTGCACACTCTTGGCATTCTCTCAACCAGCGTCATCTGGAATGCTTTTCCAATTGTCTTGAGGGAATTCCCACATATGCTGAGCACTTGTTGGCTGCTTTTCCTTCACTCTGCGATCCAACTCATCCCAACCATCTCAATTGGGTTGAGGTAGGGTGATTGTGGAGGCCAGGTCATCTGATGCAGCACTCCATCACTCTCCTTGGCCAAAAAGCCCTTACACAGCCTGGAGGTGTGTGTGTGCTGGGTCATTGTCCTGTTGAAAAAAAATGGTAGTCCCACTAAACACAAACCAGATGGGATGGCATATCGCTGCAGAATGCTGTGGTAGCCATGCTGGTAAAGTGTGCCTTGAACTCTAAATAAATCACAGACAGTGTCGCCAGCAAAGCACCATCACACCTCCTCCTCCATGCTTCACGGTGGAAACCACACACGCGGAGAGCATCCGTTCACCTACTCTGCGTCTCACAAAGACACGTGGTTGAAACCAAAAATCTCAAATTTGTACTCAGACCAAAGGACACATTTCCACCGGTCTAATGTCCATTGATTTCTTGGCTCAAGCAAGTCTCTTCTTATTATTGGTATCCTTTCGTAATGGGTTTCTTTGCATCAATTAGGCCTGATTTATGCAGTCTCTGAACAGTTGATGTTGACATGTGTCTGTTACTTGAACTCTGAAGCATTTATTTGGGCTGCAATCTGAGGGGCAATTAAATATAATGAACTTATCTTCTGCAGCAGAGGTAACTCTGGGTCTTCCATTCCTGTGGCGGTCCTCGTGAGAACAAGCTTCTGCATAGCGCTTGAAGGTTTTTGCGACTGCACTTGAAGAAACTTTCAATGTTCTTGAAATGTTCTGTATTGACTGAGCTTCATGTCTTGAAGTAATGATGGACTGTCGTTTCTCTTTGCTTATTTGAGTTGTTCTTGCCATAATATGGACTTGGTCTTTTACCAGATTTGGCTATCTTTTGTATACCAACCCTACCTTGTCACAACACAACTGAAACACATTAAGGAAATAAATTCCACAAATTAACAAGGCACACCTGTTCATTGAAATGCATTTCAGGTGACTACCTCACGAAGGTGGTTTAGAGAATGGCAAGAGTGTGCAAAGCTGTCAAAGGCTGGCTATTTGAAGAATCTCAACTATAAAATATATTTAGATTTGTTTAACACTTTTCTGGTTAATACATGATTCCATGTGTCATTTCATAGTTTTGATATCTTCACTATTATTCTACAATGTAGAAAATAGAAAACCGCTTGGCATTCAGGCAAAAGCATTCAATCTTGGTTTCATCAGACCACAGAATCTTGTTTCTCATGATCTGAGCGTCCTTTAGGTGCATTTTGGCAAACGCCAAGCGGGCTTTCATGTGCCTTTTACTGAGGAGTGGCTTCCATCTGGCCACTCAACCGTAAAGGCCTGATTGATGGAGTGCTGCAGAGATGGTTGTCCTTCTGGAATGTTCTCCCATCTCAACAGAGAAATTCTGGAGCTCTCTCAGAGGGACCATCGGGTTCTCGGTCACCTCCCTGACCAAGGCCCTTCTCCCCCGATTGCTCAGTTTGGCTGGGCGGCAGGCTTTAAAAAGAGTCTTGGTGGTTCCAAACGTCTTCCATTTAAGAATGATGGAGGCCATTTTGTTCTTGGGGACCTTCAATGCTGAAAAACATATATAATTGTACCCTTCCCCAGATCTGTGCCTCGACACAATCCTTTCTCTGAGCTCTACGGACGGCTCTAATTGCTTTGACCTCATGACTTGGTTTTTGCTCTGACATGCACTGTCAACTGTGGGACCTTATATAGACAGGTGTGTGCCTTTCCAAATCATGTGATAAATTCAATTGATTGGACAAGGGGACTCTAATTAACTTGTATAAACATCTCAAAGATGATCAATGGAAACAGCCAAAGCAAAGCTGGAAAATGTAAGTCCTTGAGTGGCCCATCCAAATCCCAGACATGAATCCCATTGAAAATCTGTGGAAAGACTTGAAGATTGCTGTTCTCCACCACTCCCCGCCTAGCCTTTATTTATTTATCTAGGCAAGTCAGTTAAGAACAAATTATTTACAAATTATTATTATTTACAATGACGGCCTACAGCATAACAGAGCTTGAGAAAATCTGCAAGGAAGAATGGGAGAAAAAAAAACAATTCCAAATGTGCAAAGCTGATACAGACGACTCAAAGCTGCAATTGGCTCCAAAAGGTGCTTCTACAAAGTATTGATTAGAGTGAAAATGTCATTTTCAATAAATGTGCAAACATTTCTAAAACATGTTTTCACTTTGTCATTATGGGGTATTTTGTGTAGCTGGGTGAGTGGAAAAAAATGATTTAATCCATTTTGAATTCATGATGTAACACAGCAAAATGTGGAATAAGTCAAGGGGTATGAATACTTTCTAAAGGCACTACAAGTGCTGAGCACTCAGAGCAAAGCACTGACTATAGCTAATGACCCATCCACTATTTCCAGTTTGAAAAGCTCCCCTCAGGGAGGAGATATCTAAGAATATCTATAAAAAGTAATTTGACCCAAGTTGTTGATAATGGTCTCAGATCCTGATGTACGTACATATGAATTATTTAATCATGGAGGTGATCAGGTGCCCTTCAGTCTTAATGATGATGTATTTTTTACTAGGAATTCTTGATGCTGATTGTGGCTTTTAGACCAATGATGATGTAATGTATAGCCAGCCGTCTAACGGGAAACTGCACTAGCACTTTTGTAGTTCGTATAGTTTATTATTTTTGAGGATGATGGAGTCCTGATGGCTTTTAATGTATGTTTTTATGTTGTGAAGCCAAAGACACATTGGGTGGACAATAAAGTTTTTCTAATTCTAATAATGTTGAGTGAGTTTAAGCAGAGAAAAAAAAACTTGATTTCAATTCCATAGCCCTCATTACCACAGTGTTTGTGTGCTAAGCTGTGTCACTCACGCAGAACTTTGGAGAGAAACTTTTCCTCATTGTTTTAACGCTTGAGGCCAATTGACTCACATTTGAGAAGTGTACAATGCCTTGTAGGGCAGCTCAGCAGGCAGCTGCCTACTTCAAGGGAATGCTTGTGTCACAGAAACAAAGATGACAGTGCCCTGGGATATTTCTAGAGTCAATAGACACTAAGAAGGATATCAACAGAAAGAGTGAGGACAAATTGTACGAATACCAACGTTAGTAAAAAAATAAAATAATTAAATGGTGAATACAGGAAAGAAAACTCCACATAAAGTGCTTTTCCAGGGCATCTTAGGTTGTGTTTACAGCCCAATTCCGATGTTTTCGCCACTAATTGGTATTTTGACCGACCAGATTCTTTGCCAAAATATCAGAATTGGGCTGCCTGTGTAAACATAGTCTCATTGTGGGTATAGGCTATAATAAAAGGAAAGTTAATTCCAATTTAACAATGCATGAGAATAGCATAGTTTAATGTGCAATTTTCTTGACAGTAACTCAATAAGTAATGTAAGTCTAACAGCAAATGTAGGACTATTTCAAAGTATGTCATTTACCTCATTTGCCAAAAGGACTTAACAAAAAAATGCAGTAGGCTACATTTGATTGTTTTGTTGTAGCCTACTGTATTTTTTCTAACAGCCCAAATGTAATCAAACAAATCTATTGTAGGCCTAGAGACAATGCATGATGTGGCTGGATTTAAGATTGTGTTAGCAACACATCCAGTTAATTGGACATTATTGAAAAAGCGCAGTTGTTTATCAACACACATGATCTGCTGAATAAGACAACACTACATAAGAAATGCATCTGAATGAGCGAGCGCAAATATAGTTCATAGAAGATTTGTCAGTCTCAAAAAATGTATTTTAACACCTGTTAAAAAAACGGTGTTTTAATTCCATTGAGAAAATCGAAAACTTCACTTCGATTATGATTCAAATTAATTGACCATACCACTTTCTTTCGTTCCCAAATCTTGGGAGGGAGGAGATGAAAAATAATAAAATGGAATAATACAACTTTCAGAGCAGACTGGTAGCGGACAAAACAAGTGCACGGGTACATCGTTTGTTCGCAACGTCAATGAATCGAGGATCGTAAATCATTCCTAAGGGAGGTTTCCCATATCAGGAAAAGGTATTCAACAATTTACTGTCGTGTAAACATTTTTTTTATTGCAACTGTAATTCAATAAAACAGTTTGAATGAATGTTATAGATCACAACAAACTCAACTTACCGCTCAACCCTTAGCTGCAATGTGTCAGCGTGACTCCCACAGTCTACCTTCCAGTCTCTTTCCTGCACTCTGAAACTGTTGACTTTCAGCGTTGGTTATAATCATCACATCCCGGAAGATATGGAAAATGTTTGACAGCGGTGGGGCGACAAATAGCTACAGACGTTTTCCGCAGCAGGTGCATTCCCTCTGCTCTATTTCCCTACTTTTCTGAGAAAAAAGCAGAAGTAGTGCTAATTAATTCAATACCAGTAGTTTCCACAAGTAAATAACCAAACCCCGTACAAATAATTTAGTAAAATTAAATAATAATGTGGAGCATTATTCTATTGTGGAAATAATGCAAGAGGCAAAATACACAAATACTTAGCTATTACATTTTTTTTTAAATGTTTTAATTTTTGTGTGTAATTGTATACTATATCCCTTATTTGGCCAGATATTTCATCCTATGGATACAATATTTATAAACAAATGTGTAACAAATGTGTTCCCAGACAGGCACCATGTGGCAAGTCAGTCATTGCATGTGATGACATTTTGTCAAATCAGTTGTAAAACAACTGGTAAAAAACTGCTTCATTTTCACATTGAATAAACCTTTAAAATCATGTTTTACCTAAAATAGCAACATTATTATTACAGTGCATTCAGAAAGTATTCAGACCCCTTCACTTTTTCCATATTTTGTTACGTTACAAACTTATTCTGAAATGGATTAAATTAAAAATGTTCCTCATCAATCTACACACAATACCCTATAATGACAAACCAAAAAACGGTTTTTATAAATGTTTGAAAATTAATTAAAATAAAAAACGTATACTTTATATACATAAGTATTCAGACCCTTTGCTATGAGACTCGAAATTGAGCTCAGGTGCATCCTGTTTCCATGGATCATCCTTGAGATGTTTCTACAACTTGATTTGAGTCCATCTGTGGTAAACTCAATTGATTGGACATGATTTGGAAAGGCACACACCTGTCTATATAAAGGTCCCACAGTTGACAGTGTATGTAAGAGCAAAAATCATGCCATGAGGTCGAAGGAATTGTCCGTAGAGCTCCGAGACAGGATTGTGTCGAGGCACAAATCTGGGAAGGGTACCAAAACATTTCTGCAGCATTGAAGGTCACCAAGAACACAGTGGCCTCCATCATTCTTAAATGGAAGAAGTTTGGAACCACCAAGACTCTTCCTAGAACTGGTCACCCAGCCAAACTGAGGAATCGGGGGAGAAGGGCCTTGGTCAGGGAGGTGACCAAGAACCCGCTGGTCGCCAACAGAGCTCCAGAGTTCCTCTGTGGAGATGGGAGAACCTTACAGAAGGACAACCATCTATGCAGCACTCCACCAATCAGGCCTTTGTGGTAGAGTAGCCAGGCGGAAGCCACTCCTCAGTAAAAGGCACACAACAGTACTTTTGGAGTTTGCCAAAACGTGCGTAAAGGACTCTCAGACCATGAGAAACTCTTTAGCCTGAATGTCAAGCGTCACGTCTGGAGTAAACCTGCCACCATCCCTACAGTAAAGCATGATGGTGGAAGCATCATGCTGTAGGGATGTTTTTCAGTGGCAGGCAGTGGGAGACTAGTCAGGATCGAGGGAAAGATGAACGGATTAAAGTACAGCGAGATCCTTGATGAAAACCTGCTCCAGAGCGCTCAGGACCTCAACCTGGGGCGAAGATTCACCTTCCAACAGGACAACAACCCTAAGCACACAGCCAAGACAACGCATGAGTGGCTTCGGGACAAATCTCTGAATGTCCTTGAGAGGCCTAGCCAGAGCCCAGACTTGAACCGTAGAGACTTGAACATCTCTGGAGAGACCTGAAAATAGCTGTGCAGCGACACTCCCCATCCAACCTGACAGAGCTTGAGAGGATCTGGAGAGAAGAATGGGAGAAACTCCCCAAATACAGGTGTGCCAAGCTTGTAGTGTCATACCAAAGATGACTGCACCTGGTGGCCTGCACCTTTAACGTTTGTTTGAGGACCGCCATAGAAGAAGAACAGCTAGCGCACACTTTTAGTGTTAATCCAGTTCAGCCCCCCCCCCCTGTGAATATCTCTGTTTTTTAACTTCATTATTATACTGTAATTAGCAGTCAAATCAGAAGTAGGCAACCAAAAAAAGATCAGCTGCATAATTTCCAATCGGCCATATATTTTTGGGTAAAAAAATCTATATACTGTACATACACAATACCAGTCAAAAGTTTGGACACACCTACTCATTCAAGGGTTTTTCTTTATTTGTACTATTTTCTACACTGTAGAGTAATATTGAAGGCATCAAAACTATGAAATAACACGTATGGAATCATGTAGTAACCAAAAAAGTGTTAAGCAAATCAAAATATATTTTATATTTGAGATTCTTCAAAGTAGCCACCTTTGCCTTGATGACATTTTTGCACAATCTAGGCATTCTCTCAACCAGCTTCATGAGGTAGTCACCTGGAATGCATTTAAATTAACAGGTATGCCATCTTAAAAGTTAATTTATTTCCTTCTTAATGCGTTTGAGCCAATAATTTGTGTTGTGACAAGGTAGGGGTGGTATACAGAAGATAGCCTAGTGGTTAGAGCGGTAGCCTAGTGGTTAGAGCGTTGGACTAGTAACCGGAACGTTGCAAGATCAAACCCCCAAGCTGATCTTTGTCGTTCTGCCCCTGAACAGGCAGTTAACCCACTGTTCCTAGGCCGTCATTGAAAATAAGAATTTGTTCTTAACTGACTTGCCTAGTTAAATAAAGGTAAAATAAAACAAAAATATCTGGTAAAATACTCTTCATATTATGGCAACAACAACTCAAAGAAGCAAAGGTAAACGACAGACCATCATTACTTTAAGACATTAAGGTCAGTCAATTCGGAAACTTTCAAGAACTTTGAAAGTCTCTTAAAGTGCAGTTACAAAAACCATCAAGCACTATGATGAAACTGGCTCTCATGAGGACCGCCACATGAAAGGAAGACCCAGAGTTACCTCTGCTGCAGAGGATAAGAGGATGCAGAGGATAAGTGCATTAGTGCACCTCAGACTGCAGCCCAAATAAATGCTTCACAGAGTTCAAGTAACAGACACATCTCAACATCAACTGTTCAGAGGAGACTGTGTGAATCAGGACCATGATCAAATTGCTGCAAAGAAACCAGTACTACAAGACACTAATACGAAGAAGAGACTTGCTTGGGCCAAGAACACGAGCCATATGGACATTAGACCGGTGGAAATGTGTCCTTTGGTCTGATGAGTCAAAATTTGAGATTTTTGGTTCCAACAGCCGTGTCTTTGTGAGACGCAGAGTAGGTGAATCTCCGCATGTGTGGTTCCCACTGTGTGATGTTGTGTGGGTGCTTTGCTGTTGATACTGTCAATGATTTATATAGAATTCAAGGCATACTTAACCAACATGGCTACCACAGGATTCTGCAGCGATACGCCATCCCATCTGGTTTGTGCTTAGTGGTACTATCATTTGTTTTTCAACAGGACAATGACCAAACACACCTCCAGGCTGTGTAAGGGCTATTTGACAAAGAAGGAGAGTGATGGAGTGCTACATCAGATGACCTGGCCTCCACAATCACCTGACCTCAACCCAATTGAGATGGTTTGGGCTGAGTTGGATCGCAGAGTGAAGGAAAAGTAGCCAACAAGTGCTCAGCATATGTGAGGACTCTAAGACAATTGGAAAAGCTTTCCAGGTGAAGCTGGTTGAGAGAATGCTGAGAGTGTGCAAAGCTGTCAAAGTAAAAGGTGGCTACTTTGTTGTGGCTACTTTGATTTGGCTACTTTGATTTGTTTAACACTTTTTTTGTTACTAAATCATTTCATATGTGTTATTTCATACTATTTTTATACATTGTGGAGAATTGTAAAAATAAAGAAAAACCCTTAAATGAGTAGGTGTGTCTAAACTTTTGACTGGTACCGTATACAGGGTTGGGTAGATTACATTATAAATGTAATCCGTCACAATTACTAGTTACCTGCCAAATTGTAATCAGTAATGTAACTTTTGCATTACCCAAACTCAGTAACGTAATCTGATTTTAGATTACTTTCCCCTTAAGAGTCATTTGAAGAAAAAAATGTATGTTACCAATTGAACGACATCTATTGCAGGATCAATCAATGTTAAAGTTTATGTAGCTGGCCATATATGGATGTTACATTTAACTTTTTATGTTATGTTGGCTTCCTCTAACCAATCTCTTTCTACTCCATGTAATAATACAATTACATTATATCTTTACATTAAAAAACGAAGTCGATCAGAATTCCAGTCATTCATGATCTTCAAGAATAGGACTAGGAAATATGGTAGTATAGATTAGCCAAATTGTTTTACCTGAGCATAACCCCAAAACAAATGACTTATTAGCCAGCACTACTCTGTTTATGATTTTGTTGTCATGGAGGTCTGATTGGGCTCATTGATTCGAGTTGAAAAATAAATCCTGCGCTCATGGAATGGCATGCATTGAGCACTACTGAAAAGTGTTATTTACAGTCGTGTCTAAAAGTTTTGAGAATGACACAAATATTAATTTTCACAAAGTCTGCTGCCTCAGTTTGTATGATGGCAATTTGCATATACTCCAGAATGCTATGAAGAGTGATCAAATGAATTGCAATTAATTGCAAAGTCCTTCTTTGCCATGCAAATGAACTGAATCCCAAAAAAGCATTTCCACTGCATTTCAGCCCTGCCACAAAAGGACCAGCTGACATCATATCAGTGATTGTCTTGTTAAAACAGGATATTGCTGCCAGTAAGATTGCACTTAAATCAACCATTTATCTGATCATCAACAACTTCAAGGAAAGTGGTTCAATTGTTGTGAAGAAGGCTTCGGGGCGCCCAAGAAAGTCCAGCAAGCGACAGGACCGTCTCCTAAAGTTGATTCAGCTGCGGGATCGGGGCACCACCAGTACAGAGCTTGCTCAGGAATGGCAACAGGTAGGTGTGAGTGCATCTGCACGCAAAGTGAGGCAAAGACTTTTGGAGGATAGCCTGGTGTCAAGAAGGGCAGCAAAGAAGACACTTCTCTCCAGGAAAAACATCAGGGGCAGACTGATATTCTGCAAAATGTACAGGGATTGAACTGCTGAGGACTGGGGTTGAGTTATTTTCTCTGATGAATCCCCTTTCCGATTGTTTGGGGCATCCGGAAAAAAGCTTGTCTGGAGAAGACAAGGTGAGCGCTACCACCAGTCCTGTGTCATGCCAACAGTAAAGCATCCTGAGACCATTCATGTGTGGGGTTGTTTCTCAGCCAAGGGAGTGTGCTCACTAACAATTTTGCCTAAGAACACAGCCATGAATAAAGAATGGTACCAACACATCCTCTGAGAGCAACTTCTCACAACCATCCAGGAACAGTTTGGTGACGAACAATGCCTTTTCCAGCATGATGGAGCACCTTGCCATAAGGAAAAAGTGATAACTAAGTTGCTCGGGGAACAAAACATTTATATTTTGGGTCCATGGCCAGGAAACTCCCCAGACCTTAATCCCATTGAGAACTTGTGGTCAATACTCAAGAGACGGGTGGACAAATATAAACCCACAAATTCTGACAAACTCCAAGCATTGATTTTGCAAGAATGGGCTGCCATCAGTCAGGATGTGGCCCAGAAGTTAATTGACAGCATGCCAGGGCGGATGGCAGAGGTCTTGAAAAAGGTCAACACTGCAAATATTGACTCTTTGCATTAACTTCATGTAATTGTCTATAAAAGCCTTTGACACTTATGAAATGCTTATAATTATACTTCCCTATTCCATACTAACATCTGACAAAAAATATCTAAAGACACTGAGGCAGCAGACTTTGTGAAAATTTATATGTGTCATTCTCAAAACTTTTGGCCACGACTGTACATGTGAAGAATGAATGGCATATGCTGCATTTTCTATAGGCCTATTGTTTACCTTTTTGTTGGTGACACTTTGATATCTTGATAATATGCAGCTGTTTAAAGGGCAAATCCACAGATGAAACAATAACAAAATGGCCGCCACGCCTCTGTTTTGGTAAAAAGCTGAGGGCTGGGCCTGGAGAAATGTAACCACTCTCAGATTAATAGACAGAGCTATGATGCAAGGACTAACCATCCATGATATCAACATTATTGTTTTAACCATGTTGAGGCTATACAGTGTTTGTTTACAAATACTGGAGAAAAACAAGCTTATATGTTGGGTTCTCATTGTGTGACAACTCAACCATTACTGAGTTCAAATACACATTTAGATTTGTGAACAGCCATCCACAATCCCTAAGGCGCAAATAGCTAAATGAGAGAGCAGCAGTGTGATTCACATCAATGCGCCATGTAGATATCAATAATGAGTGATATCCATACGGTTGTAGACTACACCACTACTGTCATCCTTACCTCCAAGCGTTTATTCAAGTTGGATAATCTTTGGATGCAGACAGCAGTCGCACCATTGGAAGGCAGCTTCGACTGTAGCCTACAAAAGCCTATTCCTGCTCTTTTCCCGCGATCCATCAAACACATTTGGTGTGTCATCATAGTGGTCTCTGACTTGTGGTCAGACTCGCTCAGGTGGAACAAATTTAAACTTGCGCCTTTTTCAATGCTGATTTGAATGTCATTGAGAAAACAGAGAAGTGTCATAGATTTTTTTTCGCAAACATCCTTTCTGAATTGATAAGTAATCCTCAAAGGAATCATCTAGTTTTTCAAAAGTATCTGTAATCTGATTACAATATTTTTGCTGGTAACATAACGGATTACCTTTTTTTTGTAATCCCTTACATGTAATCTGTTACTCCCCAACCCTGCATATATACATACATGTACACATCTCTTTTAAATGTATTTTGATTTATTTTCCCTTAACCCTTCTACCACTTCCTTAATTGGAGTAAACTAATGAACAACAACACCTACGCTTCTACTTCCAGTTTATGAATACTATATACATTTTTATGGACACAATGTATTTTATTATAGTTATCTTTTGTTTGTTTTTAATCCCATCCTTCAGCTACCATCAACTCCTCCCATCTATCTCTGAATCCCATCCAATTTGACTTCATCGGTATCCCTACCACCTACTGTGGTCAATCAAGTTGCATTTTGTTTGTGCATGCCGCCACCTACTGTGGTCAATCAAGTTACATTTTGTGATCCAAAAATAAGAGGAAGGGGGAAAGGGAGAAAATAATTCCACCATCAACTAATCCTACGCCCACATACCACTATTTGATCAAATAAACAAAAACACCACCCCATAAACCTTAATTTATCGCCGACCTCTCCATGCTCCTACCATCCATTTTCCCCAGAGATATCACAAAACCTGAAAATACTGGAAAACAATGATGCCAGAGAACTTTACACGCTGGCCAGACCGGACGAGTCGCATGTGTGAGCATTGTAAAATAAATGTACACATATATGTTATTCAATCATTGCACCCACACTGCTTGTGAGCGAGCGTCTGCATAGCCAGGCTCTAAAATAGAACGTGGTTCTATTTGTGATGCCCAACGCGCTGCAAATCCTGCCTCTCCCATGTGGGTGGACAAAATCAACGTGCGCTCAATAGCGCATATGGTCTGGTCAGCATGTAATGAAGAAAAAAAAGAAGGAATCGTTTATGGAAAGATACAACTTTGAGGTTTCCAGCAAGGAATAAGGCCCTGTTATAAAAGCTATACCTACTGGGATAAACTCTACTGAGATAATGCGCATTTTGGAACATATCCTACTGTAAGTGATATCCAGGTGAATGACATAGGTGTACTAGATAAGAAATTAAATGATTGTTTATTAAGGGATATTTTCTACAGGAATTCTATTCCCTCTGCTATATTTTGTTGGGCTTCATCGTTTGATGTAAACTGGCGCCGTGCTTGGCTCACTCCACACAAATTTAAGGTGACCAATAAAGTAGGAGATCACCTTTAAGATTATCCATAGATTCTACCTGTGTAATAGCTTGATTTCTAAATATATACCTGATGTTACCAGTGAATGCAGTTTTTGTGAACTAGAAACTGAATCTATTGAACACTTATTCTGTAATTATTTACATAGTGAGGTGTGCTGGACTGAAGAAAATCGACCATTAACATATTTGAGGGCAAAGGGTACATTTTATAAAATATTTCCATATAACATTTATTAAAATCACTATTTGATCCACTTCCATTTGGGAAGTGTGGATGCACTGGGATAACAGGATGTCTATTCAATTGAATTTAAAAACATGAATGTAACAGCACTATGTAATTTGATGTCTTAATAACTTTTGTGTACCATAATAAAGCATAGTTCTGTAAACAAAAAAAGAAGGAACTGGAAATGGTGGAAAATGTCACTCTTGCACTTTCTGCTCATGGCAGCAACATTAAAACTTCCGGTTTTCCGATTTTGCCTTCAAAATAAAAGTATTCGGGAAAAACGCTATGTGTATGATACGAAATCAATCATTTTTGCAGCTTTGTATAGTGCATAATGTTAAAATAAAGTTACAAAATTACATCGGGGTCTAAATTTAAGAAAATTACTCATTTATATAAAATAATAATATTACAAGCAAGGTGGAGCACATGGGAAATGGTTGGAGTATAAGTAAATGAATGTAAAGAACATAATTTTCTACAGAATCTATTGATCTAGCACTAGAGTCTATACAGTGCCTTGCAAAAGTATTCATCCCCCTTGGTGTTTTCCTATTTTGTTGCATTACAACCTGTAATTTCAATGGATATTTATTTGGATTTCATGTAATGGACATACACAAACTATTCCAAATTAGTGAAGTGAAATTTAAAAAATTACCTGTTTCCAAAAAATCTAAAACTGAAACTGAAAAGTAGTGCATGCATTCACCCCCTTTGCTATGAAGCCCCTAAATAAGATCTGGTGCAACCAATTACCTTCAGAAGTCACATAATTAGTTAAATAAAGTCCACCTGTGTGCAATCTAAGTGTCACATGATCTCAATATATATACACAACTGTTCTGAAAGGCCCCAGTCTGCAACACCACCAAGCAAGCAGAACCACCTCCACCAAGCAAGCGGCACCACCACCACCACCACCACCACCACCACCAAGCAAGCAAGCAAGCAAGCAAGCAAGCAAGCAGCACCACCACCACCACCACCACCACTACCACCAAGCAAGCGGCACCACCACCACCACCAAGCAAGCAGCACCACCATCCCCACCACTACCACCAAGCAAGCGGCACCACCACCACCAAGCAAGCGGCACCACCACCCCCACCACCAAGCAAGCGACACCACCACCCCCACCACCAAGCAAGCGGCACCACCACTACCACCATGCAAGCGGCACCACCACCACCAAGCAAGCGGCACCACCACCCCCACAACTACCACCAAGCAAGCGGCACCACCACCCCCACCACTACCACCAAGCAAGCGGCACCACCCCCACCACCACCACCAAGCAAGCGGCACCACCACCACCAAGCAAGCGGCACCACCACCCCCACCACTACCACCAAGCAAGCGGCACCACCACCCCCACCACTACCACCAAGCAAGCGGCACCACCACCACCACCACCACTACCACCATGCAAGCGGCACCACCACCACTAGTTCTCCAAACAGGTCAGGGATAAATTTGTGGAGAAATACAGATCAGGGTTGAGTTATATAAAAATATCTGAAACTTTGAACATCCCACGGAGCACCATTAAATTCATTATTAAAAAAATGGAAAGAATATGGCACCACAACAAACCTGCCAAGATAGGGCCACCCACCAAAACTCACAGACCAGGCAAGGAGGGCATTAGTCAGAGAGGCAACAAAGAGACCAAAGATAACCCTGAAGGAACTGCAAAGCTCCACAGCTGAGATTGGAGTATCTGTCCATAGGACCACTTTAAGCCGCACACTCCACAGAGCTGGGCTTTATGGATGAGTGGCCAGAAAAGAGCAATTGCTTGAAGAAAAAAAATAAGCAAACACATTTGGTGTTGGCCATTAGGCATGTGGGTGAGTCCCCAAACATATGAAAGAAGGTACTCTGGTCAGATGAGACTAAAATTGAGCTTTTTGGCCATCAAGCAAAATGCTATGTCTGGTACAAACCCAACATCTCTCATCACCCAAGAACACCATTTTTCCATTGGCAGGGACTGGAAAACTGCTGAAAATTTAAGGAATGATGGATGGCGCTCATCAAGCTACACACAATACCCCACAATAACAAACCTTGTATCCAGATCACCCAATTGACTTAAAACACTAGCAACTAGTTGCAATGCATCCGCCGCCATATCTTCAACACTGATGCCTCTTGCCCCTTCGACTCTCTTCAGCGCCTTCACATAGGAGATCCGGCTGTGCAGCCCTGATCCTTGACACCTCGACCTCATTCCCCTTAACAGGGCACTCAAGGAAGTCCGGAGTATGATCCTCACCACAGTTGCAACATTTTTCATTCACAGATTCTTCAATATCATAATTATCTGTCTGCAAACATTTGACACGTGACCATATCCTTTACAATTTCCACACTGTAATGGTTTGTACACAAATGCTCTCACTGCATAACTTACATATCCAAGCTTCACATATTCAGGTAGTCTCCTAAAACAACAATGATATCCACAGGCTTTTCTCCTTCCTTCCATTTACCATACGGGTCAGGCAACATGCACTGACCACTCCTGGGATTTTCTACATAGGTACTCATCATGTATATCCAATGAGACTCCAGCTATAACTCCTTTGGCAGGTGCCCTGCTCCGAAGATCAATACATGTTACTTCTGACGTGGACAATTCTGCTAGATTCTTCTGTTCTTCATCAACACAATTAACCAAAACAAGGCTGCTTCTAGTCCCTTGATTGAATTCACCTTTCCCACTGCTTTCTTCACAGTCCTCGATATTACAAATGGATTTCCCAAAAGAATCTCCTCCAAAAAAAACGCAGCCCAATAAGGCTTTATCTTCTACTACAACTTTTGCTCATTTTGTTCCATTCTTTGATTTCATTATTTTCCATTCAATTATCACACACTTCACTTGCCGCACCTTCGGATTCAAGCACAGATGCCATTTCCTCTTTCTCGTAACCTGACATTCACTGTCAACTGTGGGACATTATATAGACAGGTGTGTGCCTTTCCAAATCATGTCCAATCAATTGAATTTACCACAGGTGGACTCCATTCAAGTTGTAGAAACATCTCAAGCATGATCAATGGAAACAGGATGTATCTGAGCTCAATATCCAGTCTCATAGCAAAGGGTCTGAATACTTATGTAATAAGGTATTTCTATTTTTAATTTTTAATACATTTGCTAAAATTTAAAAAAAATGTAAAACTGTTTTTGCTTTGGCATTATGGGGTATTGTGTGTAGATTGATGAGGGGGGGAAAAACGGTTACATTTATTTTAGAATAAGGCTGTAACGTAACAAAATGTGGAAAAAGTCAAGGGGTCTGAATACTTTCCCGAATGCACTGTATAGATTCTACAGACCCTAGTGAGTAATCCCAACCCCACTTTTACATCAGCACAAATAATGTTTTTTTCCCTCTATAAACCGATATTTAATGTATAAAAGTGAACGTTATTGATTTTTATTTTTTACGCTAAGACTGTATTTTATGTTTTTGAATAATAAAATTTCAGAATTTTCTTTATGAGTAGTGCCTGACCCTAGGGTGGCAATACATACATTCTAAGTGATTTCAATGGGTCGTTCTCCATTCTGATTGTTTTATACTGTTCAATTCAATCCAAAATAATTTAGGGTTTTCCTGCACTCATTTGAAATCATTTCCACACTGCCACATAAAGGCTGCACGATATGGGCAAACAATATAGGCCTTATTTTAAACCAAATCTTGCGATTTGATTTAGAGCAAAACACTTTGTTGAACTGTTGGAATCATAGAAATAGAATGATTATTCGAATACAGTGTTTGAAGTGAAAACAAATGAAAATGCCAGGGAGGAGTTATTGTGACAGAGTAGACACCAAATTATTTTTATTTTTATAACCTTTATTTAACTAGGCAAGTCAGCTAAGAATAGTGTAATTATAGAAAGCTATAGTGTAATTATAGAAATAGTGTTATTATAGAAAGCTAGTGGATGTATGTGTGGAAGCAAAGTGAAAACAACCTCTTGGTCATCAACATTGTTGCATGTGCTGCATTGACCATGCAGATATTGAACGCAAGCGCATCGTGCTCCAGGAACAACAAATACGCTCAGTGATTGACAGGGGGCGGGGCAAGGTCTGTGTGGAACGCAGCATGGAGAGAAATGACTCAAGTAGCGAAGTAAACAAAACAAAAATGCACGTCACACACGGCGTATTACATTTAACAAACCGAACATTCAAATACCGTTATAGAACGTAAAAAAACAAAAAACAAACAGTCAATGCATCAATATTATATCGTAAATATATATCGTAAAATACTGTATATTGGTATATCGTAAAATAAAGTATACCGCCCAGTCCTAATTGTGGCCAATGTAATGGGTGGTTTATTCAGAGCCCCATGAAATGACACCATATAGATTATACAGCCCCTACTGAGTATTCCCTACCCAACTTTTACTGCGGAACCAATAATAGTTTTTGCTCTATAAATCAATCATCTACAGTGATTCACATTGTGGGCATTTCTGTTTTAAAACACAAATGTAATGCAAATGTAATTTAAATATGAACAAATATGAATAATTGTTCATGTTTAGACAAGTATTTTTATATCATGAATAAATCCAGGTTATTGACACTTTTCTACTATTACATGGGGACTTTTATTTGGAAATGTTCCGAAATTCCGTAACCCGGAAGTAAAAAAATTTGCTGCTGACGAGACGCTGATCTCTTTCTAGTGTTGAACATGGCGCCTGAGGTAGACTAGCTGGAAACGTTAGCCAGCATCAACATGAGCAAATAAATGGTTACCAGTTTGACCTTTTATCGTTTCGAATTAAATGGTTGATTAGTTAGTATGCAGGAAAGTGACGCGTGTAATTAACTTTCTCAACCTACAGATTAGGTGAAATAATGGAAACTCGAGGAATAGAACAGATGTTTGACTTCCAGCGGTAAGAACAAGAAGTGTTGTTGTCAAGACAAGCTAGCTAGCAGCTAAATGAGTATCAGTCCACCGATACCCATGGCAGAGATTTCCAATAGTCTTGCTCATAATCGGCTCTGGCTATTAGCTAGCTAAGTCACCGTGTTCTTGGCGTTCATTTAACTTGTTAGTTACTGTAAGCAAATTAGCCTACAATATATTAATACTATTATCCATTAACGGCTAGCTAGCAAGCAGTTTGGTCGGTAACAGTTACATTAGTTTCCTAGTTAGAAGCATATAATCTGTCCCCTTGGACTCAGAATATTCTTCCTGTCAAGGATAACACTGAGCTGTGTCTGTCTCAAACAGGTTGCCAAACGATGGACTGGTCCTTTTGCTGGTATTACTTTACTCTCCAGTTGGCCTGTGTTTGATGTTACTACGACTCTTCGTAGGTGCACATGTGTTTTTGGTGAGCTGTGCACTCCCAGACAGTCTTGCTAGAAGGTAAGGGTAGTTTTGCAATTGGTTATCTTACTAAATGTTAGGTTCACTCAGCATAATGACATCATCATACACAGTGGGGTGACTTCCTGCTTAAAGTAAAAACAAATCTGTCAGCACTGCCACAGTGGTGAAGGGGCATAAAGATGTCGGAATTCAGATATGTCATTGTTAAACCGCTATCCGTAGTGCTTAAACTCTAGGCGGCATTCTGTCTTCTCCCTACAGTTCTGAGTGATTCGTTTCGGTCATCTGAACTACAGTCCGGACGCTGTGTTTAGACACGTCCATAATCAAGGCTTTCAAAACATATGGCCCTTGTCTCCTGTCTGTTTTTTGTAAACAAGTGATGTAGCATGGATATATGGCCGTGTGGGAACATTAACCGAATAAAACGTGTGTAGTAATTTAACCTTTTGTTTTTAGAAAAGTATTTCTCGCTGATATGAAAGATATGTTCCTTATCTTTCAAAACACTGCCATCAGCGATGCGTGTTAATGTTTAAAGCAAGCGTCAGGGCTTTTAAAAAACTCCCCCAGTCAGGAGATACTAACATCAATAGGTGCTAAAGCAGTTAGCGTCTATAAATGGGGTACACTGTCCACTGAGGATTTAAACGATGGCTTTTTAAATGTTTTTTAAACATGGTTCAATGCACCAATAAATCAGCACAATATACTTTTTCAGTTTTTCAAATTGCTATTAACCTGGAGCTAGAATTGGGTTCATGTATACTTTGGTAATGACAACACAAAAAAAAGAGTAAAGGAAAGAAATGTACAGTACAACAAACTTAGACAACGAGGCATTTATGGTAAGTAAATGGGGTCTAAAAAAAACATGAGCTGGCGCCCACCAAGAATAATAGTTTGTGTGGATGTGCTTACTAACGGCGAATAATCTATCAAAATAAAGTCCCAATACCCATTAAATTGCTGGGAGATTATACATGGAGTGTGTGACTTTCTTTATTTTGATGGTTTAAAGTACATGGGGGCCACCATCTTTATGCACCTCTGCTATTGGCTTCTCCCAATATGGGTATGCCTCAACCAAAGAAGGGTGCACATTTGAAGGAACCAATTGTGGGAAGTCTTGGCAAATTTGCTGTTTGTCTAGTATCTCTCCATTTTAAAACGTATCCTGTTTTGTGTTCACTGGATCAAACTCAAAGAATTCTTCCTGTTCCAGATTCATTGTGAGAATAATGTTCTCAGTCCTTGGTATGCACGTCAGACAGAACAGCCCACGTTCAAGAGACAAAAGCACAAAACTGTACATCTGCAATCATGTGACCCAGTTTGACCACAACATTGTCAATCTTCTGACTTCCTGCAATACTGTGAGTGTTTTGTTGAAGTGAAGCTATTCATTGTGTTGCACTTTGAGCTCCTTGAGTTCTTTCAATGATTTTGTATATACAATAGATGACTGATAGGGGGCACTGTTTTGAAGCCACCGTGCCTCCATCTTGGCACTCCCCCACCATTGTGAAAAATATTCTGGAAGCTATAGAGATACATTTAATGTCTACATTAGTTTTTGCCACATTTGTTATATTACAGACACCTTCATGCATACTTTGACATTATATTATATGAGCTAAACATAAAGAAATATATAAATACATTATTTTTTACATATGACTAATGTGATTTTGTCCTTGAAACATTTAATTGAAATACTGTAGAGTTCCATTAATTCCTATAGAGGTCCTACTGGGGAGTGCCAATATGGCAGACCGGTGGCGTCAAAGCCGCTCAATGGCCAATACATGGTATCAGCAATCCAGGATTTGTAAACATCATTGGTTGTTCTTGCCCAGCTGAACAAGAGATATTTTTCAAAAAATGCACCTGCGTTAACTCAACCTTACACCATCAGCCAGTGTTTGTTATTCATTTTTACCGTGACCTGTTCCTCTGCTCAGCCTATGCTGGAGGACTCTGCAGGCTTCGTGTGTTGGGCCCGAGGCTTCATGGAGCTGGGTGCCATATCGGGCCAGGATGAGATGGAGGAGTCCCTCAGGAGATACTGCTCCTCTCCAAAAACTCTGCCCCTACTCCTATTCCCCGAGGAGGACACCACCAATGGGCGCGCTGGCCTGCTGAAGTTCAGGTGAGCCACAATTGTCCCTGTCATCAAGCCGATTGAGTTCTCACTGTCTCTCGCTTTGGTTTTGAAGTGTTCTTTCATCAAACTTAGTGTCCCTGCCCCACAGCACTGGTTTAAGCATAATGTGCAGATCAGTACTATCCATGGGATTTATCTTGTTTATAAGACAACAATTTTTTTTGTAATCGATTATATCTGCCGTCTTTGTATATACAAATAAGTATATAAGTATACAAATAAGTAATAATCTATTTTTCCCTAATCACCAGTAGAACACATAACTATTGCTGTTATTAATTTAACTGGAAATAGTGATTTATTAACAGGTCTTTTAGAAGAGAATCTGTCCTGAGCAGAATGCCAACACTGCTGTAAGGTGGCTCTGTACTGCCCCTGTATTACTGATTCTAAGAATTACTGAGCTAACCTGTGTTTTATCTCCCTCAGCTCCTGGCCTTTCTCCATGACTGATTCCATTCAGCCTGTGGCCTTACAAGTGAAGAGGCCATTTGTAGCTCTGGTAATACCATCAAAACTAAACTGCCTCTGTCATATTAGTTTAAAAGCAGTACTCGTGACATATTTAACCATCTACATTTGGTGAGTGTTTGTGTAAAAAGTTGGGCTTTCAAAAGTTGAAGGTTTCCTCCAACAGTCCATAGAAGGCCAGTACTTTCTTGTAAAATTGGTTTTCACACCAGTGATAGACCTAAAGATTTAGCTGATTTTTCACTCTGCCTTTACATAATTCTTTCAGACAAATGCAGAGGATTTCCTGAAATGAAAGTACTAATGCAGTTTGTTCCTCTTTCTCAAGAGCACGCCAGACTCCTTTTGGCTGACAGAACTGTTGTGGACCTTTTTCGTCCCATGTACAGTGTACCATGTAAGGTACTAAATAATTACTGTCTCTCACTACTTGTCTTTGTCGGGGCTCTGGTTGGACCTTGTAAAGGTATCACTTTGATAATTGACACATTTTATGCATGTCCTTAAAGTCCAGTCCATTACTCACTGGAACATTCTGCTAGAATTAACAATGGTTTCTGTAATGGTCTTGCCGTTTCAGAGTTAACGTTTTGTCAGGATCAGCAGTATATTTTGTGTTGTAATATAACTTTTCATTCAGCTTGATTAGAGGCCAAAGCAAGCTTTCATCACAGGGAAAGTTTAATATCCCTTTTATGCTAAATGTTTTTCTGCCAAATTTACCACACTGGCAACTTTTTTTTGTTGCCGTTTCCTTATATCTGAAAGGTATTGCTGGTATCAAAGCCAAAACTTTTTTATTTTCGCCTAGCGGCCTAGTAATAATTTCGGTAAACTTTTGCCTACAGCTTAGTATGAATCGTAGCCGTAAACCTGAGGGGGCGTTGGCATGCGCTTCGTTCTTAAACTCTTCATGAATGTTAGGCAGCGCCAGTTAACCATCCTCCTGCTAGTTCTAAAATTTGCATAGCCCACCACGAAGCATGCACTGTTTTCTTAACCACAGCTGGGGGAATAAATATAATTGATTTTATGAAAATATTAGAATCAAGTAGGCTAATGCAATTGACGGCATGTATCTAATTTTATGTTGTCTAGTTTTAACAAGTGGATTATTTTGCTGTTCAGTCGCTTCGTATCCTAGGCCTACTCCCGAACCAAAAGCCTGTGACTTCACTGACTTGTCTCAATCAAGGTGATTTTGTTTCACTGAATGTCTGTCTGTATAGGTTCATTGGTTTCTGGCTGGTTTTCTGAGGTGGTACAGCTCGTCTATTTCGTTTGCTCTTCTATCACTGATCAGAAACATGTTGCATGCAATAATGTAGCCTAAATGAAGTGTAGGCCTATTATTTTGCTAGATCGCGGATAGACCACTCCAAAAGCCTGCGGAGGTTGTGAAATATGAACACGAGACTCTTTTGAAAATAGGATTGCTATTATTTTCTATGGGTATCATGATGAAGCTACTCTCAATGTAAGACCTTTACGCCTGCTTGCTAACAAAGTTGAGTGAGGATAGAATAATATACGTTATTTTATGACAGCGATTCTACACATTCCCTTGACACAAGTTGTGTGGGAAAAATATTATTAGAATTCTATTCTGTTATATTCCTTATATTCTCACTACAAATATACACTGAGTGTACAAAACATTCAGAACACCTAAATTTGTCAGGGCATGGATTCTAAAAGGTGTTGAAAGTGTTCCACAGGGATGCTGGCCCATGTTGACTCCAATGCTTCCTACAGTTGGCTGTATGTCCTTTGGGTGGTGGACCATTCTTGATGCACACTGGAAATTGTTGAGTGTGGAAAAACCCAGCAGTGTTCCAGTTCTTGACACAAACCAGTGCGCCTGGCACCACATACCCCATTCAAAGTCACTAATATCTTTTGTCATGCCCATTCACCCTCTGAATTGTGTAGACACAATCCATGTCTCAAGGTGGGGAAAAAAATCCTTCTTTAACCTGTCTCCTCTTCATCTACACTGATTTGAAGAGGATTTAACAAGTGACATCAATAAGGGATCATAGCTTTCACCTAGATGGTCGATGTCATGGAAAGAACAGGTGTTTATAATGTTTTGTACACTCAGTGTGTGATTGTGATTGGAGTAGGTGTGTCTTGTCTGTTTATTGAACAAAATAATGAACTATTGATTTAATTCATTTGGACGTAATATACTTTTAGTGTATGTGGACACCCCTTCAAATGAGTGGATTCGGCTATTTATAAAATCAAGCACACAGTCATGCAATCTCCATAGACATACATTGACAGTAGAATGGCCTTACCAAAGAGCTCAGTGACTTTCAACGTGGCACCGTCATAGGCTGCCACCTTTTCAACTATAAGTGCTGTTATTGTGAAGTGGAAATGTCTAGGAGCAACATCGGCTCAGCAGCGAAGTGGTAGGCCACACAAGTTCATAGAACAGGATTGCGGAGTGTTGAAGCACGTAGCATGTACAAAAATAAAATAACATTCACTACCGCGTTCCAAACTGCCTCTGGACGTAACGTCAGCACAAGAACTGTTCGTTGGGAGCTTCATGAAATGGGTTTCCATGGTTCAGGCCAGGCTCCTTAGTTCCAGTAAAGGAAAATCTTAGCATACAATGACATTCTAGACGATTCTGCGCATCCAACTTTGTGGCAACAGTTTAGGGAAGGCCCTTTCCTGTTTCAGCATGACAATGCCCCCATTCACAAAGCGAGGTCCAGCATGACAATGCACCTGTTCACAAAGTGAGGTCCATACAGAAATGGCTTGTCGGGATCTGTGTGGAAGAACTTGACTGGCCTGCACAGAGCCCTGACTTCAACCCTATCAAACACCTTTGGGATGAATTGGAACGCCGACTGCGAGCCAGGCCTAATCGCCCTACATCAGTGCCCAAACCTCTCTAATGCTAGTCCCCGCAGCAATGTTCCAACATCTTGTGGAAAGCCTTCCCAAAAGAGTGGAGGTTCTTATAGCAGCAAAGGGGGGACCAATTTCATATTATTGCCCGTGATTTTGGGACGAGATGTTTGACGTCCACATACTTTTGTTCATGTAGTGTAATTAAACTCAGTATGACATTATTTTGAAAATACATTTTATTTATCTTATCTATCTTATGACCTGCCTAAACATGTATTTTTTGATGGTGTATATTCATACAACTACAACCACTCGTCACTGGCATGCGAACGGGAGGTATAAAAGGCGTATGCAGGAAAGAATGTCGTACAAATGGGTTATGTAAACATTGCCTTTTTTTATTTGTATTTTTACATACCGTAAAACCGTTGTGAAAGCAGAATAGGTTCACTATTAATGCTCACAAGGCTTGTAGAGACCCTGTTTTGTTTATTTTCACAGATGGCTCCCCTCTGTATCTAGACAAGATGAAGAGTCCCTTCAAGAGTTTGCCAACAAAGTCCAAGAGGTATAAAACCTTTTGCCATTCTCATTTTTGCACCCTTATTCTGCACAGCCTTCTATTCACTACCGCCCACATTTTATATCAAACAAACAAAGCAGTTTGTTGTATATTGCAAGTTATTATCACATTGGGAGCCGAAAATTCACAATGATATGGAACACTAAAGAGAATAATTATTATATTGTCCTCTGATTGGTCTTTGTGTTGTCCATTTTCAGCTTCTAGCCACTGAGCTCAGCGTGGTCTCTACACAGATTACCAAAGCAGACAAAGCGGAGCACATCAAGAGGAAAAGGCACATTGCACCGCGCACCACAACCTCAAGTAAGTAAGGGAGAGCCCTGGAGAAAACTTCCCTGACAAGGCCCTTCCTACAGCATGACCTTGGTGCTTGTTATGCTCACTTGGAGGGTGGTTGGCACCATTGGTGATGGTGTGTATTTGCTGCTGTCTGTCCAGATGTGGGTGCCAGACCACGTCCAGTTCCCCTGGGCTTCATGATCCGCAGCTCTGGGGTGGAGGAGCTCAGGATCAGCAGGATGGCTCAGCAGGTGAAGGAGGTTCTGCCTGACATCCCCCTTGGCATCATCACCAGAGACCTGGGTATGCCACCTTTTTATTTCCACTTTGCATTTCCAGTGCAGTGACTGGGAATTTGGAATGGTGATGAGCAGTGCACTGACTCGAGTCCTGTATTTGCATGTGAATTTTATTCAAATGGAGTTTGTATTAGGATCAATGGGAGAAAAAGGCACAGAAGTTTGCAGCTTTCCGCAGATCTTTCCCTTTACCCTTTTTACAGTGCAAACCAACTGTGTGGACACCACTATCACTAATCTGCTGGAGAGCACTGAGGTGTTCCCAGTGGAGGTCACAGGCGGTGCCACGTCTGCACCAGGCCCAGCCTGGCGGCCCCTCTCTTCTTCAGCTGCACCTGCTCTCACCATTAAGGTTTGCCAATTATCTAAATTATGTCTTACATACACTGGTAGTCTATATTACCTTGCTCACAAAGTAATTAATGTACCATCTTGCTACGCTATTCTATTTATCAGTTTGCTATATAGTCTGATTTTGATCATTTTGACCCATAGCCTGCTGCCAAATCTTTTGGGAAATCACCGGTAGACAGACACATGTCCCTACAAGAGAGGAAAGAGGCCTTGTATGAGTTTGCAAGAAGGTGAGATCAAAGCTGCAATTCAATCTGATTAATTTATCATTTCACCTACATTTTACACTCAGTCATTGTTGTCCACCTTTCAACTCTGTTAGTTGTTTCCACCCTCCTTTCTCTAGACGCTACATCGAAAAGCATGAACTGGAGCAGGACGAAACCTCTGAACAAGATCTGATTGCTGGGAAACGTGTTAGGAATGACAGTTGTTAAAATCAAAAAATTGTACAGACAATAAGTGTACTGGAGTGTATGCAGAGCAGAGTGGAGTTTTTGTTGACCCACGTACAGGAAGAAGACCTGAAGATTTCAATGGAGTTATTTGTATTTTTTTATTATTATTTTTTGCATGGCAATCATGCATGTCTTTTTAATTGTTTGTCCTGGTAAAAATATTATTTTGATAACAATTTCTATTAAGACCCAGTGACGTGAAACATCTCATTATTTTTATAATGGCAGAGGTGGTGGTAAAAACGAAATCTTTCTTGCTCTGCTTTCAGAGAATACTCCTCAGGTCTTAGGTTCATTATGATTTGTGAGTACGTGTTTCTGCAGTATACATTTTTAACGTCAATAAAATCAGTCATTTATAAATGCAAGAGATTGTCTTGAATAGCATCACAATTCCAGTATTTATCTTTGATTTACCCTGGCTGGAATCAATGAGCGCAAAGCACCATTGGGTCATAAAATCAGTGTATGTCATACTTTTGAACTCTACTTCAGAGTAAATACATTTGTGTATAAACGTTTGCAATTATCAAGTCAAAAACCCAACTATAAAACCGTAAACTAGAGCATATAGCTTTTGAGGGAGGTCATTCAAAGTGATTCCTATTGGCAGTAGATAAGACAGGCTGATCATCCCTGTGATTAGCTATAGAAACTCTTAACATTAAACAAATGTTTAATAGTTAGACGAAACAAGAATAGCACACCATTGTGAATGCGGTGTTATGCTTGTGTAGGCGTGGCATATGAGTGTTCTTCTGTCTCTGCCTGAGGCCCGGGCTCTTGTGGCACAGCGGGTATATCACGCTCCTCTGCACCGCAGGATCATAGGGCTGAGCCCCCCCCCCCACCCTTCAGCTGTTCTCCCTCTTTCCTACACTTGTTTGAGAAGTAGGCGGCCACTGACCCGGTACATCACCTATAGTTATCTGCCCCACTATGGGCACTGGCAGTATCGTGCACACGGGGTGGAAATTACCAGTGACCTCAATATATTATCACAATACTTGGGTGCCAATAAGATATGTGTTGCGATTCAATACTGTGATTTGATTGCAATTTGATGTTCCAAATTTATTGCTCACCATATGTCTGCTACAGAGACGAGAGCCATGAGAAAGCAAGTTTTGATCAGTCATGAAATAAAAGTGCTGAAAACAAATTGGCTCCTATTTAAGAAGATGGGGAACTAGCTATGAAGGAAAAATACTGTCGTTTTGGTGCAGGTATAGCCAACTAGCACAAAAAAATATCTTGCAATATTGTCAAAACAATATATTTCTTCAAAAAGAATATCTCTTTGTAACTAGATTTTTACCACCAATGTGTATATCTCATAGTCAGGAGAGCGAAGCGAAGAATGGGTGATACACAAAATGTTATTCGAGTAGGTCTATCTGTAATCTGAGATTTCATCCTGACAATGGTTAGTTGAATGTTGCAGATTTTTAAAAAATATGTGGAAATTTAAAGGTAAACTATATATTTAGTCTGTTACTCATATAATTCAGATAGTGGATTACTGTCTTGAATATGGCATTTAATCACTTCAGCAAGAGCCTCAACATTTCAAATATCTAGTCTGTTGCTGGTTTGTTTGCCTCCAAGAAAATAGACCAAGTCAAAGGTAAAAATAATATAAATATGATTATTCATAATTTCTCCCTAATTAGTGTAAATGATGGAGCGCTGTTTCATGATGCAAACATTATGATTAAAGGCATTGAATGCTGCAAAATTGAACAAATTAATTATATCACGGCATACATGCTAGACTTTTGAAAAACTGATAACGCGAGTATGATGCACAATCTGAATGTAGGACTAGGCTAATGAAGCCAGAATTGTATTCTATTCATTTCATATGGTCCTATTATATTCGGCCTATTACAACACGTGATGTCGCACTTCCAATCAGAAATCCACCAATCACGCCGCTTACAACGCGGGCACTGCGACCAAACGGACCAATATAATTGCTGTAAATTGAAACGTTTTTTAGAGAATGACCTAACAAAAATACCCTGTACGCACCACCGAGGTATATATAAATACACATATGAGCGCAAAAGTTTGAAGATTGTAGCCATTCGAAGAAGGAAGTTAGATTAATTTTACTCCACTAACAAAATGAGAGAGATTGTTCATTTACAAGCAGGGCAGTGCGGTAATCAAATTGGCGCAAAGGTTTGTACACGTTTAGGCTTTTAAAGCCATATATATTTTTTTTTAAATTATGTGTAGAATTATTATTGGTTAAAAAAAAATCTACGGCTAAGAGGCCTCGATATTGATCTTTCAAAGTGTGCGCGAAAACACGTAACCCCTTTGTTCTCAGATTATCAATAATTGTTTGGTGGAAAGTATCATCCTCTCGATTATACGTTTGCCTTCCTGCTCCAAGTTCAATGATTTCAATGATTTTAAATTGTGTATATACTTGCTTTATTTGGGGAACCATTCAAATGATCGAGGTAATATAATTCAAGGGTGTTGACTGCCGCGCTTTGGACGAGCTCGCAGTTATGTCTGGTTCAGGTCATGGAGTGCGCCAAACCGGTCAGCGCGCGCTCTTTGCGATTACATTATAGCCTTGCTGTTTTTAGTTTGGTTTATATTTACTTATCGATGTACTAATACATTGAGCATAATTTTCATGTTTTATTTGTACATTTATCGAAGGACATCGCAGAAAAAAATATATATAAAATGGGTGCCAACTTTTGAAACTCCATTTTGTTTTTGACACTTGACGCATGGAAGCCAGAAAGCAGAACTCTTTTTTTTTTTTTTTTTTTTTTTTTTTTTTGTTCCTTGTTCAAAATGGCTTGTTTGCATCCATTTTGTATTTAATTCAACTGCAAAAATGTTAACAGTGAACTGACTCTAGATTGACGTCTCCCTATGCTAGTTCTGGGAGGTGATTAGTGACGAGCATGGCATTGACCCCACTGGAAGTTACAATGGGGACAGTGATCTTCAGCTGGAAAGAATTAATGTGTACTACAATGAAGCTTCAGGTGAGTTAAGTGGTGTGATGTCTTGACCCACAATGGTCTGGTAAATCTGGCAATTGTCCAATTTGGGTTAAATGCAACAAAATCACAAATGGATCTCCTAGTTACCATTGTTAGCCAGGTACGATTGTTTTGAATATCTTTAAGTGCTATTTTTGACTTTTCAGGTGGAAAGTATGTGCCACGCGCAGTACTTGTGGACTTGGAGCCTGGGACCATGGACTCTGTGAGGTCCGGACCATTCGGTCAAATCTTCAGGCCTGACAACTTTGTCTTCGGTAAGAAACTTGGGAGTGGTCTATGGACCCAGATTAGTTGCATGTTACTACAATAAACCTTCATTACTTGACTACAGGCACCACAGGCAAATGGTTGGCATTGGTTACTCAAAAGAAAGGGTTGCCATGTCACTTAATTAGCTTTGTCGTCTCCTGCTTTAGTTAGTGTTTGTGTAATCCATCACTAGGGCCAAGTTTCATCTCATGTTATCTTTACTTTGGCATTCTACTTCTGTCCATTACAGGTCAGAGTGGCGCAGGTAACAACTGGGCCAAGGGCCACTACACCGAGGGTGCAGAGCTGGTTGACTCTGTCTTGGATGTGGTGAGGAAAGAGGCTGAGAGCTGTGACTGCCTGCAGGGCTTCCAGCTCACCCACTCCCTGGGAGGTGGAACCGGCTCTGGCATGGGCACCCTACTCATCAGCAAGATCCGTGAAGAGTACCCCGACCGCATCATGAACACTTTCAGCGTGGTGCCCTCCCCTAAAGTGTCAGACACTGTGGTCGAGCCCTACAATGCCACCCTCTCAGTCCACCAGCTGGTAGAGAACACAGACGAGACCTACTGTATCGACAACGAGGCGCTCTACGACATCTGCTTCCGTACCCTCAAACTCACCACGCCCACCTACGGAGACCTCAACCACCTGGTGTCTGCGACCATGAGTGGGGTCACCACCTGCCTCCGCTTTCCCGGCCAGCTCAACGCTGACCTGCGCAAACTGGCAGTCAACATGGTGCCCTTCCCCCGTCTCCACTTCTTCATGCCTGGCTTTGCCCCCCTCACCAGCAGGGGAAGCCAGCAGTACAGAGCCCTGACTGTTCCAGAGCTCACTCAGCAGATGTTTGACTCGAAGAACATGATGGCCGCCTGCGACCCTCGTCACGGCCGTTACCTCACCGTGGCTGCAGTCTTCCGTGGGCGCATGTCCATGAAAGAGGTGGACGAGCAAATGCTGAATGTACAGAACAAGAACAGCAGCTACTTCGTTGAATGGATCCCCAACAACGTCAAGACTGCAGTCTGTGACATTCCTCCCCGTGGCCTCAAGATGGCCGCCACCTTCATTGGAAACAGTACTGCCATCCAGGAGCTGTTCAAGCGCATCTCTGAGCAGTTCACAGCTATGTTCCGCCGTAAGGCTTTCCTCCATTGGTACACAGGAGAAGGCATGGATGAGATGGAGTTCACTGAGGCAGAGAGCAACATGAACGACCTGGTTTCTGAGTATCAGCAGTACCAAGACGCCACTGCAGAGGAGGAGGGCGAGTTTGAAGAGGAGGGTGAAGAGGAGTTGGCTTAAATTGTCTGTTTTCTTTCCTTGTGAAACATCTGACTGGTGTTTGTTTTTCACTTCATGTTTCCTTATCTGACAACCTTCAGCTGTACTATTTTTTTATTTTAATGTTTTGTTTTATTGTTTACTTCAAATAAAAGAAACATGGTTAAACACTTGTTTGTCATTTAATACGATCATGGGTAATGTACAGTAAGTGAAGCTAATAGTGATTTCTTAGAAATGTATACTATAATGTTACAGTAATTTGTGAGGGAGGTAATGGTGAAATTAGTTTCCTGTTCAGTATAGCTGAACTGCATAAATATACATGCAACTATTTTGAGTTACAGTACCTATGAGGAAGTCACTTGAAATAAATTAATTAGGCCCTAATCTATGGATTTCACATAGCTGGAAATGCAGATATGCATCTGTCGGTCACAGATACCCAAAAAGGGGGTGTTGGCCAGTGTCTGGTGTGACCACCATTTGCTGCATGCAACGCGACAACTAATTCAGAGTTGATCAGGCTGTTCCTTGTGGAATGTTGTCCCGCTCAACTTCAATGGCTTTGTGAAGTTGAAGGATATTGATGGGAACTGGAACGTGGCTGTACATGTCTATCCAGAGCATCCTGAACATGCTTAATGGGTGACATGTCTAAGTATGCAGGCCATGAAAAAACTGGGACATTTGTAGCATCCAGGAATAGTGAACAGATCTTTGACATGGAGCTGTGCGTTATTGCGCTGAAACATACAGTGGCTGCTATATGGCACAACAATGGGGCTCAGTATCTGCATTCAAATTGCCATCGCTAAAATGCAATTGTGTTGTCCGTAGCTTATGCCTACCCATATCATTGGGCACTCTGTTCACCACTGCACACACGCCATACACGTCTGCAGTTGAGGCTGGTTGGACGTACTGCCAAATTCTCTAAAGATACATTGGAGGCAACAGATCTGGACATTGCTGCAGTCAGCATGCCAAATGTATGCTCCCTGGGGAAGCAGGTAGCCAAGTGGTTAGAGCATTGGGCCAGCAACTGAAAGGTTGCTGGATTGAATCCCAGAGCTGACATGGTAAAAATCTGTTCTGTCTCTGAGCAAGGCAGATAACCCACTGTTCCCTGGGCACTGAAGACGATGATTATGGCAGCCCCCTGCACTTCTGATTGAGGGGTTGGGTAAAATGCAGAAGATGCATTCAGTTGAACAATTGACTAGGTATCCCCCTTTCAACTTCAGATCTGTGACAAAATGGCACATTTTTTGTGGCCCTTTTTTCCAGCACAAGGTGCACCTGTGTAATCATGCTGTTTAATCAGCTTCTTGATATGCCACACCTGTCAGGTGGATGGATGGGAAAATCCCATACTAAGAGCATCTGCTAAATGACTAATATCGATTTTGAGCATGAAACCTAAAACAATGCGAAATTATTTTAATTCTAGTGAGGTCAAGGCCCATGCAATCTCCTATTCTCTATTGCTAAACATTATGTAGGTAGGACTACAATATAATACAAAATGTGAAATTCCTTTCCTGAAAAGGGGTCATCAGGCCCAGTTTTTCAGAACATTCAACCCTGAATTCTCATTAAATTGAGTTCCCCCTTCACTTTAGATTATATTTTGCCCAAATGTCATTGGATCATATAAAATTATCTTTGTAGCATATGATGTATGTTAGAGATTTGGTTCAGTTCTCTCTTAACTACATCCAAAAACGAGGGACCAAATCTGAAGAATGAGCAGCATTTAACGCTACACAATTTTGATCTGGATTTAATGTTTTGGAGAAACTGGGTTCTCTTTAACTGTTGGGCTTCCGAGTGGCGCAGCGGTCTAGGGAACTGCATCTCAGTGCAAGAGGTGTCACTACAGTCGTCCGGGTTTGGCCACCTCTTGCATTGTAAATAAGAATTTGACTATCCCTAGTTTAAAAAAATACAAATGAACTGTTCATGTCATGTGAGAGTAGTCGGTTGTCTTTTCACCCAAATACCACTAGGTGGCACTAACTGTTCTTTGCCCAGAATGCCATGGACGAGATGAATGGCAGAGGCCAGGGTTTATGATGAAGCACACCTATGCGCAGGCCGACGTTATGGGCGGGCGCAATAGGGCCTGGCCCCACCCTACCGTATCTCCTTGTCTTTACAAATAAAATACAAAAATATTGATCAAATATTGACAGAGACGCGCGCCGACAGAAAGACCCATCAGTCTCATCTAAAGCATCGGAGCGAGCGAAACAGCGCCCCTCTGTCTCCGTAAGTGTAGACTATGTATATGAATCTGTCTGGACAAAAGGAGTATTGCATGTCATACTTTTTCTGTATTGACAGTTTCAGATGATATTGTACATTGGCTACATATCGTAAAACGGGCGCTGCTTCGCTCGCTTGTTTCAGCAGAGGAGAATAAGCGAAAGGGCTCACTCTCTCACAAATAAAAAAACTGTGCTGAATAATCCCAATGCGTTTCTATGGGCATAATATGTAGACCTATCTTCTCGCCTGCATTTCCGCCCTTTACAATCTATGACAATCGCGGCGTTGGGACAGTGACTTGTATTGTTAGGGCGGGAAATGAGCATCTCATCATTATATAGAGATTTCTGGTTTCAGCCATTTGCGAATTAGAAAGGAAAGTTGGTGGGTGCACAGTGAACTGTTTGTTCGCTGGCTTCCCCTACAGAAACTACTTTACCAGAGAGCTTGATTTAGCCGCAGATGACCATTAGCTTCTTTAAAAAAAATTGTTGTGGATTGTTTTAAATCACAAGTGCATAGGCCAAAGTGCCTATTTGGGAAGCCAGCAATTTGGGCAGTGTGCGTGGCAATAGGCCTAGCTGATTATTGAGTTGTGTCAGTCAGTGAAAATCACCTAAAATGTGGGAAGATAATGTGTTTTGAGTTGAATTTAAAATGTTGAGACAAGTAGAAGGGGAAGGGTGTATGGGTGAAGATATGGGCATCTCTCTCCAGAATGCCTGCACTCAGCTCTCCAGAATGTGCTCTGTCTCCCGACAATTATTGGACATTCATTGTGTGTGTGGTTTGCCCTTTGATTGTTTATTTTGATCAATTCACCATTACATATGTCACTAGTAGGCCTAGTAAATGTACCCTTAATCCACATAATTTAGTTACATTTATTTATGTTAATACATGTATTAGAGTCATTTACCATTATCATTCTGGAAGTGGAAACGTTGTTTGCAGAGTTCACAACCTGCTACACTAGTGAGAAACAAGTTTTGGTTTATTTCATAAGCCTCATTTAGGAATTTTGTCCATAAAAAAATTCTCCATGTGAGCAATGAGCATGTGTGTGGTTACTCCATTGAGGGAGCTGGAGCGCCTGAGTACCCAACCTGCTGAGTTGATACAATGTTGCACTTCAGTGGTGATAGCTCAAATTAAGACAGAAAGAGGGAGGGAGATAGGCGGAGTAGAGAGCTTAATGAGATTGAAAAAAAAACAGAATTTTCATCAGGATATTTTGTACTGTTTGTATTTGTTGGCTTTAGGCCTTTATAATGTACTTAGTTGGCAATGGAACTTATAGGCCTATTGCTGCATTGGCCTATAGAGGCTACCTCTGAGTTCCATGACATGAGTACTTTCTTTATCTTTATACACTACCAGTCAAACATTTGGACAACCTACTCATTCAAGGGTTTTTCTTTATTTTTACTATTTTCTACATTGTAGAATAATATTGAAGACATCCAAACTATGAAAGAACACATATGGAATCATGTAGTAATCAAGAAAGCGTGAAAAAAATCAAAATATATTTTATATTTGAGATTCTTCAAAGTAGCCACCCTTTGCCTTGATGACAGCTTTGCACACTCCTGGCATTCTCTCAACCAGCTTCATGAGGTAGTCACCTGGAATGCAGTCGCAAAAACCATCAAGCGCTATGATGAACCTGGCTCTCATGAGGACCGCCACAGGAAAGGAAGACCCAGAGTTACCTCTGCTGCAGAGGATAAGTTCATTAGAGTTATACCAGCCTCAGAAATTGCAGGCCAAATAAATACTTCTCAGAGTTCAAGTAACAGACACATCTCAACATCAACTATTCAGAGGAGACTGCGTGAATCAGGCCTTCATGGTCGAATTGCTGCGAAGAAACCACTACTAAAGGACACCAATAAGAAGAAGATACTTGTTTGGGCCAAGAAACATAAGCAATGGACATTTGACTGGTGGAAATCTGTCCTTTGGTCTAATGAGTCCAAATTTGAGATTTTTGGTTCCAACAGCCGTGTCTTTGTGAGACGCAGAATAGGTGAACGGATTATCTCTGCATGTGTGGTTCCCACCGTGAAGCATGGAGGAGGAGGTGTGATGGTGTGGGGGTACTTTGCTGGTGACATTGTCTGTGATTTATTTAGAATTCAAGGCACTGTCAGAACAGAAATTACAAGATAATGTTATAATGCTGTTATTGCATCAAATGGTTGTTTTATGCAACAGAATAAGGGGTTGTTAGAACACTCATCTGTGTGTGTTCTACTGAGGAGGGGCCTCTGTTAGATTTAACACTGACAGAAGGTTTACGATGTATTTTGGGTGATAAAACCTAAAGAGACCGCATTCCATAGCATGAGTTCATGTTTCTGTTCTATAAGGTACCAGGGAGAGATGACTCCAGGGCCAGACCCTGGTCTCTACACAATTAGATACTGTCTGCTGTGAATTCTAAGTATCTTTCATACTAATCTTAACCTTGTAACCCATTCCATACATCTGTTGTTTGTCATGTAGCTTGAAGGAGTGTATCTTGGCTATAAAATACCTTTGTAATTTTGTCTCGGGGCTCTCAACAAATCATCTGAGGGTGATTTGTCGACCAGCCTTCATTAACGTAGAGCACTCAATCGATTCACTTTATATGTGTGTGTTGTATTGACCTGCTCCCTTATAAATAAGTGAATAAAGATTTAGTTTAAGTTTGACTTGTGTGATAAGTTTGTCTCTCCTAATTTGATAGTAAAGAAATTAACCACCATAGCACACTTAACCAGCATGGCTACCACAGCATTCTGCAGCGATACCCCATCCCATCTGGTTTGCTCTTAGTGGGACTATCATTTGTTTTTCAACAGAACAATGACCAAACACACCTCCAGGCTGTGTAAGGGCTATTTGACCACGAAGGAGAATAATGAGGTGCTGCATTAGATGACCTGGCCTCCACAATCACCCGACCTCAACCCAATTGAGATGGTCTGGGATGAGTTGGACCGCAGAGTGAAGGAAAAGCAGCCAACAAGTGCTCAGCATATGTGGGAACTCCTTCAAGACTGTTGGAAAATCATTCCAGGTGACGCTGATTGAGAGAATGCCAAGAGTGTGCAAAGCTGTCATCAAGGCAAAGGGTGACTCCTTTGAAGAATCTAAAATATAAACTGTTTTTGTTACTACATGATTGTTTTTTTCATCATTTGATGTCTTCACTATTATTCTACAATTTAGAAAATAGTCAAATAAAGAAAAACCCTTGAATGAGTAGGTGTGTTCAAACTTTTGACTGGTACTGTATGTGTCCATAAGGCATAATTTTAATTCAGATTTTTATGATTAACCACATTACAATAATTTTGAGAAAAGAAACTGTTATAAATTAAATTAAACTGTTCTATGAAAATGTGCATATCAAATACCCATCCAACTGATTCGTTCTGGTGCCGGCCCTGCCTATGCACTTTACTTTTAAGTAGGTGAAATGCCACCTGCCGAAAGATTATGGGCAAAAAAAGTAGGGTACAGAACAACACAAACCCATTGAGTGGGCACAGATGTCAATTCAACGTCTATTTCACGTTGGTTCAACATAATTTCATTGAAATGACTGGAAACAATGTTGATTCAACCAGTGTGTGCCCAGTGGGAAGAATTTCTATAGCATTTGTAACTAGGGTGACCCAGACTGTGCGGGACAGTACCGCATTTTGGCACTTTGTCCTATTGACATCCTGCAACCAAACAATTACAGCATGTCCCGCATTTTATCAACACCAGATATTTAGAGGAAAAGGTTGATTTTGCCCGTATTTCAGTCAGACATACCGAACTTTCTCTTGCAGTCAAGTTGTGCTTACGTAAAGGTATACAGTGCCTTGCGAAAGTATTCGTCCCCCTTGAACTTTGCGACCTTTTGCCACATTTCAGGCTTCAAACATAAAGATATAAAACTGTATTTTTTTGTGAAGAATCAACAACAAGTGGGACACAATCATGAAGTGGAACGACATTTATTGGATATTTCAAACTTTTTTAACAAATCAATAACTGAAAAATTGGGCGTGCAAAATTATTCAGCCCCCTTAAGTTAATACTTTGTAGCGCCACCTTTTGCTGTGATTACAGCTGTAAGTCGCTTGGGGTATGTCTCTATCAGTTTTGCACATCGAGAGACTGAAAATTTTTCCCATTCCTCCTTGCAAAACAGCTCGAGCTCAGTGAGGTTGGATGGAGAGCATTTGTGAACAGCAGTTTTCAGTTCTTTCCACAGATTCTCGATTGGATTCAGGTCTGGACTTTGACTTGGCCATTCTAACACCTGGATATGTTTATTTTTGAACCATTCCATTGTAGATTTTGCTTTATGTTTTGGATCATTGTCTTGTTGGAAGACAAATCTCCGTCCCAGTCTGCGGTGTACCGCTACTGGCTGCACACCGCAACCCTGGGACACATGTGCTATACCACTGTACTATGAGTTTATCATGAAAATGATTAGCATATACAGGACAGAAGTCACAGGACTAAGATAAGCACATTTTTTAGGGCCTATAATAATAACCTTAGTGATCGCTGTTTTACAGCCTCAGTGAAACGACCTGTCCTGATTTGTCATAGACGCTTGCTAAAAAACTTTAATGAGCAAGCCTTCCTTCATGAACTGGCCTCTGTAAAATGGTATAGAGTGAGCTTGATCCCCTCTGTCGAAGATGCTTGGACCTTATTTTTTAAATATTTTCAGTGGTATTGTTAACAAACACGCCCCCATAAAGAAAATGAGAATTAAAAACAGGTTCAGCCCCTGGTTCGACCGTGATCTTGCAGAGTTACTCCACCTTTGGCGAAAGGCTTGGCACACGCGTACTGGGGCTGACTGGCTCTCGTTCAGGCAAATGCTTTCCAGAAGAATCCACTCAGGCTATCCAGAAGGCCAATGTTAGTTACTTTAAGGAGCAGTTCTCTCTCTGTGCGTCTAACCCCAAGAAGTTCTGGAAAACCTGGAGAACAAACCCTCCTCCTCACAGCTGTCCATGTCTCTTAATGTTAATGATGTGATTCTTACTGACTAGAAGCACATGACTGAGCTCTTTAGTCACCACTTAATTAAGTCAGGATTCCTATTTGACTCAGACATGCCTCCTTGCCCATCCAACATTTCCTCATCTCCCACCCCTTCTAATGCTACTAGCCCCGACGCTCCTCCCTTTTTTATCCATGCCCTGCTACAAAGTTTCTCCCTGCAGGCGGTCACTGAGTCCGAGGTGCTAAGGGAGCTCGTTAAACTTGACCCCCAAAAAACATCTGGGTCAGATGGTTTAGACCTTTTCTTCTGTAAGGTTGCTGCCCATATAAAGGGGGAGATCAAGCTGATCCTAAATGTTATAGGCCTATTTCTATTTTGCTCTGTTTATCAAAAGTGTTGGAAAAAGTTGTCAATAATCAACTGACTGGCTTTCTTGATGTCTATAGTATTCTCTCTGGTATGCAATCTTTCTGCTCAGGTTATAGATGTGTCACTGCAACCTTCAAGGTCCTCAATGATGTCACCATTGCCCTTGATTCTAAACAATGTTGTGCTAACCACCACGCTGCATTTTGGTCCGCCTCTCCTTCACCACAGGAAAACCCTTACAGAATCACCCACCACAACAGGACCAAGAATCTGGACTACACAACTTGGGAGGAGATAGACAGGTGGGCGGTCGACCCAGGGAGAGTGCCGGAGCCCGCCTGGGATTCGATGGAGCAGTGCGCGGAAGGTTACAGGAGAAGGAGGTTGGCGAAGCAAGCACGGCGGCGCGGACGGAAGCCCGAGAGTCAGCCCCAAAAATGTCTTGGGGGGGGCACAAGGAGAGTGTGGCAGAGTCAGGAGTCAGACCTGAGCCAACTCCCCCTGTTTGTCGTGAGGAGCCAAGGAGGAGCTCAGAACCAGAACTGGTGTTGGAGGTGAGCGAAGCAGAGACGGTGAAGGAGTTAATGGGGAGATTGGAGGAGAGAGATATGAGGGAGTTGCTGTGTTGGTGCATGAGACATGGAATTCGCCCGACGGAGCGTGTCGAGGATTTGATGACACCTGGGTCAGCTCTCCATACTCGTCCTGAGGTGCGTGCTAGTCGGCTGGTGAAGATGGTACCAGCCTCACGCACCAGGCCTCCTGTGCACCTCCCTAGCCTTGCACGTCCTGTGCCAGCTCAGCGCTACAGTGCGCCTAGCAGTGCTAACCGTGGCGGGCGTGGTACTGGTCAGGCACCGTGTTATGCGGTGGAACGCACGGTATCCCCAGTACGCGTGATTAGCCCGGTACGCTATATCTCAGCTCCGCACATCTGCCGGGCTAGGGTGAAGATCCAGCCAGGGCGGTTGGTGCCAGCCCTGCTCTTAAGAGCTCCAGTGCGCCTGCAGGGTCCGGTCTATCCGGTACCACCTCCACGCACCAGCCCTCCGGTGGCAGCTCCCCGCACCAGGCTTCCTGTGCGTGTCCTCGGCCCAGTACCACCAGTGCCAGCACCACGCATCAGGCCTACAGTGCGCCCCGCCTGTCCAGCGCTGCCGGAGTCTCCCGCCTGTCCGGCGCTGTCAGAGCTCCCGCCCCTCATGCCAGAGGCGCCAGAGCCCCTCATTCCAGAGGCGCCAGAGCTCCTCAGTCCAGCGCTGCCAGAGCCTTCCTCTCCAATGTTGCCGGAGCTTCCCGTCTGCCCAGCGCCATCAGAGTCGCCAGTCTGCCCAGCGCCGTCTGAGCTACCTGTCTGCCCAGCGCCGCCAGAGTCGCCAGTCTGCCCAGCGCCGCCTGAGCTACCCGTCTGCCCAGCGCCGCCAGTGCCGCCAGTCTGCCCAGCGCCGCCAGTGCCGCCAGTCTGCCCAGCGCCGCCAGTCTGCCCAGCGCCGCCAGTGCCGCCAGTCTACCCAGCGCCGCCAGTGCCGCCAGTCTGCCCAGCGCCGCAAGTGTAGCCAGTCTGCCCAGCGCCGCCAGTGCCGCCAGTCTGCCCAGCGCCGCCAGTGCCGCCAGTCTGCAAGGAGCCGCCAGTGCCGCCAGGAGCCGCCAGTGCCGCCAGTCTGCCCAGCGCCGCCAGTGCCGCCAGTCTGCCCAGCGCCGCCAGTTCCGCCAGTCTGCAAGGAGCCGCCAGTCAGCCAGGAGCCGCCAGTGCCGCCAGTCAGCCAGGAGCCGCCAGTGCCGCCAGTCAGTCAGGAGCCGCCAGTGCCGCCAGTCAGTCAGGAGCCGCCAGTCAGCCAGGAGCCGCCAGTGCCGCCAGTCAGCCAGGAGCCGCCAGGGCCGCCAGTCAGCCAGGAGCCGCCAGTGCCGCCAGTCAGCAAGGAGCTGCCAGTGCCGCCAGTCAGCCAGGAGCTGCCAGAGCCATCAGTCAGCCAGGATCCGCCAGTCTGCAGGATCCGCCAGTCAGCCAGGATCCGCCAGTCAGCCAGGATCCGCCAGTCAGCCAGGATCTGCCAGAACTGCCAGTCGGCCAGGATCTGCCAGTCGGCCAGGATCTGTCAGTCGGCCAGGATCTGCCAGTCTGCCAGGATCCGCCAGTCAGCCAGGATCCGCCATTCAGCCAGGATCTGCCAGTTAGCCAGGATCTGCCGGAACCACCAGCCAGCCAGGATCTGCTAGATCCATCAACCTGCCTGAGCTTCCTCTCAGTCCTGAGCTTCCTCTCAGTCCCGAGCTTCCCCTCAGTCCCGAGCTTCCCCTCAGTCCCGAGCTTCCCCTCAGTCCCGAGCTACCCCTCAGTCCTGAGCTACATCAGTCCGGAGCTGCCCCTCAGTCCAGTGGGGCCCGTTGTTAGGTTTCCTAGGCCAAGGTTAGCGGCTAGGGTCGCCACTCAAGGGACGCTAAGGAGGTGGACTAAGACAATTATGGAGTGGGGTCCACATCCAGCGCCAGAGCCGCCATAGCGGACAGATGCCCACCCAGACCCTATAGGTTTAGGTTGTGCGTTCGGAGTCCGCACATTGGGGGGGGGGGGGGGGGGGGGTACTGTCACGTTCTGACCATCGTTCGTATGTGTTTTCCTTGTTTTAGTGTTGGTCAGGACGTGAGCTGGGTGGGCATTCTATGTTGTGTGTCTGGTTTGTCCATTTCTATGTTTGGCCTGATATGGTTCTCAATCAGAGGCAGGTGTTAGTCATTGTCTCTGATTGGGAACCATATTTAGGTAGCCTGTTTTGTGTTGTGTTTTGTGGGTGATTGTTCCTGTCTCTGTGTTTGCACCAGATAGGACTGTTTAGGTTTTCGCACATTTATTGTTTTGTTAGTTATTTCATGTATAGTTCCTTCATTAAAAATCAAATCAAATCAAATTGTATTTGTCACATACACATGGTTAGCAGATGTTAATGCGAGTGTAGCGAAATGCTTGTGCTTCTAGTTCCGACAACGCAGTAATAAACAACAAGTAATCTAGCTAACAATTCCAAAACTACTACCTTATAGACAGACACAAGTGTAAGGGGATAAAGAATATGTACATAAAGATATATGAATGAGTGATGGTACAGAGCGGCATAGGCAAGATACAGTAGATGGTATTGAGTGCAGTATATACATATGAGATGAGTATGTAAACAAAGTGGCATAGTTAAAGTGGCTAGTGATACATGTATTACATAAAGATGCAGTAGATGATATATAGTACAGTATATACATATACATATGAGATGAATAATGTAGGGTATGTAAACATTATATTAGGTAGCATTGTTTAAAGTGGCTAGTGATACATCATTTCCCATCAATTCCCATTATTAAAGTGGCTGGAGTTGAGTCAGTGTGTTGGCAGCAGCCACTCAATGTTAGTGGTGGCTGTTTAACAGTCTGATGGCCTTGAGATAGAAGCTGTTTTTCAGTCTCTTGGTCCCAGCTTTGATCCACCTGTACTGACCTCGCCTTCTGGACGATAGCGGGGTGAACAGGCAGTGGCTCGGGTGGTTGTTGTCCTTGATGATCTTTATGGCCTTCCTGTGACATCGGGTGGTGTAGGTGTCCTGGAGGGCAGGTAGTTTGCCCCCGGTGATGCGTTGTGCAGACCTCACTACCCTCTGGAGAGCCTTACGGTTGTGGGCGGAGCAGTTGCCGTACCAGGCGGTGATACAGCCCGACAGGATGCTCTCGATTGTGCATCTGTAGAAGTTTGTAAGTGCTTTTGGTGACAAGCCAAATTTCTTCAGCCTCCTGAGGTTGAAGAGGCGCTGCTGCGCCTTCTTCACGATGCTGTCTGTGTAGGTGGACCAATTCAGTTTGTCTGTGATGTGTACGCCGAGGAACTTAAAACTTACTACCCTCTCCACTACTGTTCCATCAATGTGGATAGGGGGGTGTTCCCTCTGCTGTTTCCTGAAGTCCACAATCATCTCCTTAGTTTTGTTGACGTTGAGTGTGAGGTTCTTTTCCTGACACCACACTCCGAGGGCCCTCACCTCCTCCCTGTAGGCCGTCTCGTCGTTGTTGGTAATCAAGCCTACCACTGTTGTGTCGTCCGCAAACTTGATGATTGAGTTGGAGGCGTGCGTGGCCACGCAGTCGTGGGTGAACAGGGAGTACAGGAGAGGGCTCAGAACGCACCCTTGTGGGGCCCCAGTGTTGAGGATCAGCGGGGTGGAAATGTGGTGGTTGTTGAATAACCACCACACTGCATTTTGGTCCGCCTCTCCTTCACCACAGGAAAGTTCGGGGCGGCTCAATGTGGGCGGAGTCAAACGTCGGGGCCGGGCTCAATGTGGGCGTCGAAGGTATCAACTTCAACGAAAGCGAATCTTAATCGAACCTAACCTACATGGATAAAAATATAAACCATGGAAGTAAGTGAGAATGTCATTATGCATAATCTACTTTGTAATATTCATGTTATACCAGTGCAGTGATATATTTTTATATGACCAACTACCGCACCAATGTTAGCATATCGTTAATTATCACCCATTTGCATGTGAGCTAGCTAATTGCTTACATTGAGGGAATCTTATTTGGACAAATTTGCCTACTTAAGCAGTAGACCTAGGTTTACATGTACAGTTATGTAATCGATTAGATCGTTGATTTTTTGTGTTTTTTTCAATGTATGCCTTGTTGTGTTTGGCTGACTCGAAATGTGTATCGTTGATGCCATTCCCTTAGTTACACATAGCGAGTCTACACAGCCTACACATAGTATATACAATTATGAAATCACCTGGTCTCAACATGCATGGCCAGTCAAGAAAAGTAATTGTAACTTGTCCGCACTGCAAACTGAAGATAAATAAGAAAAACTTCAAAACACATTTAAGAAGAAAGCATACACATTGCTTTGAAACAGTGTCCAAGGAAATATTTTTGTCATGTGAGTGCAATGATGTGAGAAATGGTGTGTTTGCAGTCGAAAATACATTTTCTGGTCCAGCTAAACCCATACATGTTGTGAAAACATGTGTCTTCTATATCCTGAAATATATTCGGGGGGGTATCATTTACTATTATCATCATTATTGTTGTTATTGTTGTTGTCATGACTATCAAACTTAACAACCTACTCTTTCTTAACTTACAGTACGTTCTGTACATTGCAATGGAAGCAGTGATTTCACTGAGGTATTTATAAATTCTCATCACTAGTGGATAAAATGTTTTTTGGGATCCCCATCCAATTGTGTGATTTTCTTTTTCAAAGGAAAACATGCAGCAAATTAGGCAATGGTGGTGCCTAGTTCTCCTGCAGAACTTTCTCATGCTGTGAGTCTTAAACATTATAAAAACATTTCCTTTGCATCCTTAAAATCACTTGTTTAACTGTAGCCAGAACGACCTGAATATATTATCATATTGAATGTATGTCATTCATTCACTAAGGTCTGAATAAGAGAGGTCGAAAGATCGTAAAAGGCGGCGAAAACAAAACACACTACAGGTAGGTGTCATAAGATGAGTGGTATAGTCTTAAACCAATGTTTAAAGACTTAACCCCCCCCTCCAATATATTTCAGGATGATGTAGAAGATGCCCCAGTCTGTCCCTTTTTTTTCCTGGAGAGAAGTGGCCTCTTTGCTGCCCTTCTTGACACCAGGCCATCCTCCAAAAGTCTTCGCCTCACTGTGCATGCAGATGCACTCACACCTGCCTGCTGCCATTCCTGAGCAAGCTCTGTACTGGTGGTGCCCCGATTCCGCAGCTGAATCAACTTTAGGAGACGGTCCTGGCGCTTGCTGGACTTTCTTGGGCGCCCTGAAGCATTCACAACAATTGAACCGCTCTCCTTGAAGTTCTTGATGATCCGATAAATGGCTGATTTAGGTGCAATCTTACTGGCAAAAATATCCTTGCCTGTGAAGCCCTTTTTGTGCAAAGCAATGATAACGGCACGTGTTTCCGTCCAGGTAACCATGGTTGACAGAGGAAGAACAATGATTCCAAGCACCACCCTCCTTTTAAAGCTTCCAGTCTGTTATTTGAACTCAATCAGCATAACAGAGTGATCTCCAGCCTTGTCCTCATCAACACTCACACCTGTGTTAACGAGAGAAACACTGATATAATGTCAGCTGGTCCTTTTATGGCAGGGCTGAAATGCAGTGGAAATTGTTTTTTGGGATTCAGTTCATTTGAATGGCAAAGAGGGACTTTGCAATTCATCTGATCACTCTTCATAACATTCTGGAGTATATGCAAATTGCCATCATTCAAACTGAGGCAGCAGACTGTGAAAATTTATATTTGTGTCATTCTCAACTTTTGGCCACGACTGTATATATATATGAGCTCAATGAAACAATATAATTACAACGTATAATAATAGCCCTATCAACAAACAAGAGGAATAGTCACATGCAAACAAGCATACATACAAACTATTTACATTGCCAGGAATCCTAAACAAACAAATCATATTCATTAATACAACAAGTTTAATTGCCTTTTTGTTTTTCATTTTAGTTAAAGTAGTACCATATTGTTTAAATTCATTTATAAAGTGAAAAAAGTTAGGTTTTGAATTCGACCATTTGTATTTGTGAATATGAAATTTACCTAGTATTATTAGCAGTTTAATTAAATATACTACCTCTTTATTTATGTCAGAATTTCTGAAATAAATAATTATATCAAAACCATTAAATAGTACAACCAGTCCTATTTTTTTGTAAAAAAATTCTGTATGTCAATCCAAAAAAATCTACTATAAATACAGGCAAAAAAAAATGCATAGTGGTCTCCTCCATTCCACAGAATCACATGTATAGTCAATATTCAGCTTGAATCTTTCCAAAACATGTTTCACAGTATACATTCTATGTAACATTTTAAATGAAACTTCCTTTACCTTGTTATTGATACAATATTTGTTAGCAATTTTCCATGCTTCCCCCATTGTATATCACCATAGATATTTGACCAAAATAATCTTGCTGAGGGAATTGTAGTATCACAAACAATATTCCTAATTTGTTTATTACTACATTTATCTTTGATGTTAATATTGCCAATTAATATATTTTCATGTAAATCTATGTTACTTACATCAACCACAGAGGAATTTAAAAGAGATTACAATCCCCCCCTTGGAATCGCATCAAAAACAATTACATATTCTTTCGGGGTGATTGGAATTTTAAAATGATCAAGAAATTCCCAATATGAGAGTAGATATCCATCCTCATTCAGTAACTGACCAACCAAAATAATTGTATTCTCAAACCAGTTATGAAAAAAATATACTTATTTTTAAATTGTATATCTTTGTTGTTCCAAATAAAGAATCTGTGAGGGGAAATTGTGTTTATACGCTAACATCCAAGCTAAATTTGCCCTCTTGTGGAATTTAGCCAATTTTACTGGGATTTTATCAACATCAAAATTACATCGAAGCAAAAATTCTAAACCACCAACAGAGTCAAATAAATACTTAGGGAAGACATTCCAAATACTGTTCTGCTTCTTAATATCCAATTTTAAAAGTATTATTTAGAATATTGAAATCTAAAACCTCAAGACCTCCATGTTCTTGGGTATTAGTGAGAATATCTTTCCGTAGATAGTGAGGCTTGTTCCTCCAAATCAAATTATAAAGAATCTTATCTAAGTCCTTTACAATGTTAGGGGATAATTCAAGTGATAACGAGGCATAAACCGATCTGGATAACCCTTCAGCTTTGGACATTAAAACCAGACCGTGTAACGAAATATCTCTTAGCAACCAGAGGTTAAATTTCTTCTTTGTTTTCTCAATAATGGGGTCAAAGTTTAATTCACTCCTTTGTTTTTCATCCTTGCATATAACAATTCCAAGAGAAGTAAACTTAATCTTTAATTGGGATACCATATACTTCCTGTAAAACACAATCCTTGAGTGGAAATAAGACTGACTTATTGATATCAATTTTCAAACCTGAAACAAAGGAAAAGTCTTCAATACAGGAAACTGCTATAGAAACCTCATTCCTGTCTTTCAAAAATATGGCGGTATCATCACCCAGTTGACAGTTTAAATTCATTGCAGTCAGGGGTACTTGGAGACGACAGTTAACCCGATGTCGTTTTTCTGCGTCTGAGTTTAGCTAGCCAACGTCGCCATGTCATCGCCTACAAACGTTATCGGGGATTTCTATTGGAGAAGCAATTTCTGCTTATCTTTGTTAATATTCTCTGACGATAGTCACTCACTCGTTTTGCCTGGACGCGGAGGGCGGATGTAAACTACTACACAGAGCTATGAAAACTGCGGGCGTAAAAATGAGCTAATTAGTTATGCGGGCGTAAAAATGTGCTAATTAGTCACGTTGTTTTTGATGGATTTTCGTTGAACTTGCTTTCTTCCTAGCCTTTTTTTGCGAGTAAATGTAGCCTGCTAGCTAACGTTAGTCAATAAGCTTATTTTTAATGTTTCCAGGTGACGAGCGACAAGACCCAGGTGAAGTGTATTGTTGTGAATTAACCGTCGTTCTGGATCATTCAATACTTATTTTTTATAAAATGTTTTGCAATGCAGCTAACTGCCATGTCTAACGTTATTGTTGTTAGCTAGCTCGCTAACGTCATGCCCGCTATGGCTTCAGCAGCTGGCGCATCTGGTTCCAAGGTGTAATGAATGACACAGTCGCGGGGGATAACGCGTTGCTTGGAGCTCGCTAGTTTACCAGCGGAAACATATTTGAACTAACTAAGTTTTCACTGTACGCGACCCTTGTGATGCACAGATACGATGGCAGACAGCGCTGGAGCTAAGAATGATAATTCCATAATGGAAAGTCCACCCGTTAGCCCCTTGTCCGGGAGGGAAAAGCCTCCAGAGTCCCCTGGCTCTCGCTCAAGGTACCAGGTCAGCGCACCCGGACACAGTTTTAGGAAAGTGACTCTCACCAAGCCAACGTTCTGCCACAACTGCAGTGATTTCATATGGGGTCTTAACGGATTCGTTTGTGAAGGTAGGTTGGTTTACATGAGAACGTGACGGTTGTTTTTGTATCTTAACTTGGCCAGACTATTTGAGTTGAAACCGCTCAACTGAAAAGTCAAATGTATTTGACATTGGGGAATTCACTTTGAATTGTTGAATGGATGCACAAACGTAATCATTATGAGCTTAAATAAAAACTTTTATGTTCTCAACTTTTCTAGATATTGTCATCGTGTACAGTATGTTCATAGAGCAGTACTCAGGGTGATGGCATGCTTGTGTGTGTGTGCGATAGGAGAAGCTGTGTGTGTGTGTGTGTGTGAGAGAGAGAGAGAGAGAGAGAGAGAGAGAAAAGGTGCCTTGGTTCTGTGTCCAATGAGTTTGTTTGTATGTGGAAAATCACTGGCTTTTAGGGCTATGCCAATATCATGCACAGACTGACATTGTGATTCTATCAATTAATGTGAATTTAGTAAATTCCCTCTTCCTACATGATTTATCCATCATGGTTGACATCAAAAAATATTGCTCCCTTGAAAGAGATTGAAAACGTGAATAGAACATGTAGTATGCGAAGCTACCCCTCGCCTAGCACTAAAGCATATAGGAGCAGCACTGCACAACACAACAGAAGATGATGGATAACACACAGTGTTAACCATGCAGAGTGGAGAGGGGAGATGCAAAGCCTCTGTTGCGCAATCAGCTGCAGATATACTTTAACTGGTCGGCATGGCAACAGGGACCTGGATGCTGGAGAGCAGTGGCAGAGCATCTGTAAAAGCATATCATCCTAGACACAGCATAAAACATGTATAATGCTACAATGGTGCTATATTTTAGACTAATGTGCCTACTTAAATGCAGTAACGGCCTATTTGTTAATGTGTCAAATTCTAGCAAAACTATGCTGGACTAGTACCTGAAGCGTATACTGCATGTCGCCTCCATGAAATTGGATGCTTCTCATTAACTCTTGTTGTTAGACAGGTTGCCTTATTAGAGGGCAATGGATGCACAAGGACTAAAGCCTCCCTAGCCAGCTTGAGGTCGACTGCTCCTTTGTGACAAACCTCTGCTCTATGTAATGCACTATGACTGAGTTTGAAGATACGTATATCTATTAGGCTACTGTGAATGCTTAGCAAATACCATAATGCATTATTGGGTGAAGGCATTACTAATGCATTTATAATGCATTAGCCTATAGAAAGGCAATGTTTCCCTTTAGAATTGATTTCAGCAGGGGTGGTAAAAGGACATTCTATTCCAAAATATATAAACATTTAATTATGTTATCTTCCTTTGAAACTCATCTGAAAATTGAGGACAATTTAATTTGATATCTTGATCTCAATGACATCACCAGCCAATCATATATTAACAAAAACATTTTTTAGCTAGCATAAAGTTACTGTATCTTAGCTAGCGGTGCACGGCTGCTAAAATAATATAAGGGAACACTGAAAGGTGGTTCATAGACGATGTTACAACTAAATCTAATTACAAGAATATGAATGGGATTTTGGATAGCCTAGTTACTGATGCTCCTGATGCGCCTCGACTGACTGACTCTGTTATTTGGTGTCTCCTCCCACCGCTAGTGTGTAACTTTATGTGCCATGAAAAGTGCCTGAAGATGGTGAGGACTGTGTGTTCATGCATGGCCCCAACACAGGTGCGGGTGAGTGACACTTACAACAAGGTTACACTGCTCTGTTACTGCCTGTGATCTGATGGATGGCTGCATGCTCCTGTTGAGTGCATGCTCCTGTTGAGTGCATGCTCCTGTTGAGTGCATGCTCCCGTTGAGTGCATGCTGGCACGGCAATCCTCTGTCATTGTCTTTTTGGTCATATTCCTTTTTTTTTTGTCCATTTGTGAACTCCAGGTCCCTGTCGCCCATTGCTTTGGTCCAGCAGGGCAGAAAAAGAGATTCTGCTGTGTGTGTCGAAAGCATCTGGAGGGAAACACTGCCGTTCGTTGTGAAGGTTGGTTTTTAAGAGCTTTCACAACATACAATGTACAACTTATGGCCAAGGTTTTGCAGGTTCACTTTTGTAGAAGTGTACAGGTCATGATGTAACACATGAGTGAAATGTAGCAAGCTAAACCTCAGCATATGTGTAGATAGGCTACATGACAAAGTAAATGCACAAGTTTACACACATAAAGTACATTCTATGTACATTCAAATTGTATTTCAACTTCCTTGGGGGAAGTCTGATTGGGAGCCAGTCCATCAGTGGTAGTAGTGACTTTTACAGAAGTAACGTAACCACTGGTTCTGCTTTCAGTTTGTGAGCTGCATGCCCACTATGACTGTGTTACGTTCAGTTGTGGCGACTGCCGTCTCTGTCATCAGGATGGGAGTCAGGACTTTGTAAGTATCACAAGCCTTCTGTCTAAAAGGTGCATTCTGTTCACAATGTTAATTTAATTCCCCCCAGTGTCATGTTAAGATACTATAAACTCATTAGGCAAAGAAGCAAAACAAAAGACAAGTGCACTTTTGAGTTAAAATGAAAGTCCAATGCAGCCACTCTTATCTCAATATGAAATCATTTCTGAGTAACAATTAAATACCCTACTGTGATTGTTTTCAATTACAATGGTCGAAAAGAAGCAAAGAGACATTTCTGAAGCAATATTTTTGCTAGGACTGTCTAGGAGTGGGCTGAGTGGGGAGGGGAAAGCTGAAAACTAGCTGACAGAGAGGTTTGGAACTCTCTTTCTTATTGGTCTAATAACTAATTTACTGCCTATTGATGTCACCAGGTAGGCCAAAACTCCATCCCACCAAAACAGGCTGAAATTTCAGGCAGTATTTCACAGTATCATTCCAACCTCCGTAGTGTGAAAAATATATATAAAACACAGGAAAATCACATTTATCACCTGCCACTGTCAAGGGAGGAATCCTCCATAGGAAAGTTCCATAGAGAGGCTTCGAGGGTCTGATTCTGAGAAATCACACTGGAATGACCTGAGAGAAATTACAGCTGTGCTGAGCAATACCAAATATGTTTGGCCCTTTTAGGTTGACATAAAAGCACATCCAACAGGATAATGAGTTTCTTCCTATGTTTTGACTGGTCTACTTTTTGTTTGTAATTGTAACATATCTGTCGGTTGTCTTTAAAAAAAAATATATATATTTATATTTTTTAATCCTCTTGGCCAAGGATACGTTCCCCCACCACTGGCGGGAGGGGAACATTCCTTCAGGTGCACGCTGTGAGATCTGCCGGCGCACCTGTAGCTCCTCAGACGTCCTGGCGGGGATGCGGTGTCAGTGGTGTGGTATTACGGTAAGACTCAAAACGAAAATAAAAGTACCGCCACAAAAAACTACTGTAGCTAATAATGCCAGACAGCATGTTGCATGTGCTTGTTTTAACAGTGTTTGTGTCATACTTTGCAGACACACGCTGCCTGTTATCTCATTGTGCCGCCAGAGTGCGGTCTGGGACGGCTACGCAACATGCTTCTTCACCCTGCTTGTGTGCGAATATGCTCGAGGAACTTTAGCAAGATGCACTGCTACCGCATCTCTGAGAGCTACCAGAATGAGCTGGGTAAGCTTGTGGTCCCCAACATTCATGGGGTGGCAGGGTAGCCTAGTGGTTAGAGTGTTGGACTAGTAACCGGAAGGTTACAAGTTCAAATCCCCGAGCTGACAAGGTACAAATCTGTCGTTCTGCCCCTGAACAGGCCGTCATTGAAAATAAGAATTTGTTCTTAACTGACTTGCCTAGTTAAATAAAGGTAAAATAAATCCATTACCCCTCCCTACCCCCTACCCAAAGTCACATCCTCTCAGCAACTGTTTCACTCACAGAAATGTACATGCAAAGGAATATTAAATTGGACAAAAAATATACACAATGGAAAGACTGAACAAAAATATAACCGCAACATTTAAACAGTTGGTTTCATGAGCTGTATATGCAACTGCACATGGGGACAAAGATCGCACTTTTTGGAGAAATGTCCTTTGGTCTGATGAAACAAATATAGAACTGTTTGGTCAGGCTTGCAAGCTAAAGAACAACATCTCAAGACATCAGTCAGGAAGTTAAAGCTTGGTCGCAAATGGGTCTTCCAAATGGACAATGACCCCAAGCAAAGTTGTGGCTAAATGTCTTAAGGACAACAAAGTCAAGATATAGGAGTGGCCATCACAAAGCCCTGACTTCAATCCCATAGAAAATTTGTGGGCAGAACTGAAAAAGCGTGTGCGAGCAAGGAGGCCTTACAAACCTGACTCAGTTACACCAGCTCTGTCCGGAGGAATGGGCCAAAATTCACCCAACTTATTGTGGGAAGCTTGCGGAAGGCTACCTTAAATGTTTGACCCAAGTTAAACAATTTTAAGGCAATGCTACCAAATACTAATTGAGTGTATGTAAACTTCTGACCCACTGGGAATGTGATGAAAGAAATAAAAGCTGAATTAAATCATTGTCTGTATTCCCAGTCATGTGAAATCCATAGATTAGGGCATAATGAACTTATTTAAATTGACTGATTTCCTTTTATGAACTATAACTCAGTAATATCTTTGAAATTGTTGAATTCTGCATTTATAATTTAGTTCAGTGTAAATCAAGAAAATAAGTTTCCATTATGGTAGTGTAAGACATAGGCCTAATTCATTCACTGCTAACTCCACACAGTCAAATTTGCACTCCCTTTGTAAGCATTCGTACTTGGGCACCTAGGCTGCCAGGAATGAGAGGTGCTTGGAGCAAGTGTCAACATGTTGTTGGTCACTTGTTCTATGTCAGACAAGATGAGTCACAAGCCATTTGTCAAACAAGATGAGCAATGGTGAAATTGTGCTTTAACCTGAAATGAAAGAGGCATCCATTCTTCAGTAGACTGTTTGCACACAGAAGTGAAACAATGTAAAGTATGTGGGAAAAACCTGTAGCAAATGTAACGTTAATTCTATTTCATCATTGTTTGCCTTCACGTACCTATAACTTGAACTTTGCTTCATCAGATAACTTGGAAGATGCTGACAGACCTACAAAGGAGAGCCAACTGGGAACCACACCAGATTCCGGTAGGTACAGGATGAGTTGTCACACTGTATTTAGCCAAGCATGTCACCATTGAAGTCACATGTAAACATATGATTTTTCCCATGTTTCAGCTAGAAAAAAGATTCCCTAACGTTTCTGGTTTAAAGTTATTTTAAAATGCTTTAGCTCTGCTATTTAGAGCATGACACTAAGCTAACAGTAGTCCTACCACTCCTGATGTTCTGCAGCATTTGCTAATGCTTAGTTATCAAATCCAAGTCTACCCTAATCTTAATCATACAGGTCCATAGAATTGACCACATTGGTCTAAATATTTTTGTTGTGTGCAAAACTGCAGGGAAGCAGGTTCTCAAGGTGTTTGATGGGGATGATGCAGTCAAGCGTAGCCACTTCCGTTTGGTCTCCATTCCTCGGATAACCAAGAATGTGGAAGTGGTGGTGAGATTCTCCCCATTCACTAAAAACAGATTTACACTAAGTGCTTCGTTGTTTTAAGAGTGCATTCATTTGTGTTACCACAACTCCTACTACTACTATTACTTTAATACTGATCTAATATTGTTGAACTACTACAGCAACAACGGGTACTAATAATATTTATACTATCATCACCAATACTACTATCACTAGTAACATCAATAATGATGATAATGACAATAGTTTTGAACAACCTAATCCAAGGCCAACCCTCCTGGAGAGCAGGCTTTGGCTCCAGCCCTGCTCTAACACACCTGATTCTTCTAATCAAGGGTCTGACATGCAGCTCAGTAGAATCAGATCAGTAGAATCAGGCCAGGTGTGTTTCTTAGAGCAGGGATAGAGTAAAAGCCTGCACATCCAATAGGTCTCTCCAGGAGGAGGGTCACCAGTCCCTGATCTAATCCTTGTCTGCAGGAGTCAGCGTTGAGGGCCTTTTACATCCCAGATGACCCCCTGGAATATGAGCTCCAAGACAACGGCCAGCAGGCTCTAGTCGATGACGACGTCCTCAACCATAACGGCACCCCCGATAAGGCCATCTTTAAGGAGAATGTGCCCGAGGCGTGGCTCCTAAGGGCCAAACCTCAGGAAACCGAGGTCCTCAGGATCTATGCCGGCTGGCTCAAGTGAGTAATGTATAGGGAAATTGCTCAGTTATGGCGCAAACTAGTGATGCATGGGTCAGCTGTTTGTTCACCCGCCTGTAGTTGCTATTAACCCATCCGCAACCGCCCAACCATATGTGATAAATGGAAAGTCTGAGGCCTGCACCTGACCCTAACCCGCTAATATAGAAAATGCGCTGTAGGTTACAGTCAACGACGGCGGAACGATTTGCCTGATTTAGATATGTTTCTACTTATAATTTCCAAAGTTTTGGTAAGCTATTTGTTAGTCAACTTGTCTATAATTAGATACATCAGCTTCTCTTCTGTCATTATATGTTGCCCTAGAAGACTAAATAAACCCTTGCTCACCAGAATGTCATAAATCAATAGAATGAATGCTTCAATCTTTACTGAACAAAAATATAAACGCAATATGCAAGAATTTCAAAGATTTTACTGAGTTACAGGTCATATGAGGAAATTAGTCAATTGAAATAAATAAATTAGGCCCTAATCTATAGATTTCACATGACTGGGAATACAGATATGCATCTGTTGGTCACAGATACCTTAAAAAAATGGGCCTCAGGATCTCGTCACGGTATTTTTGTGCATTCAAATTGCTGTTGATAAAATTAAATTGTGTTCGTTGTCCGTAGCTTATGCCTGCTCATACCATAACCCCACCGCCACCATGGGGCACTCTATTCACAACGTTGACATCAGTAAACCGCTCACCCGCACGACGCCATACACATGGTCTGCAGTTGTGAGGCCGATTGGATGTACTGCCAAATTCTCTAAAACAACATTGGAGGCGGCTTATGGTAGAGAAATGAACATTAAATTATTTGGCAACAGTTCTGGTGAACATTCCTGCAGTCAGCATGCCAATTGCATGCATTGTGTTGTGTAAAAAAAAAATCACATTTTAGAGTGGCCTTTTATTGTCCCCAGCACAAGGTGCACCTGTGTAATGATGTTGTTTAATCAGCTTCTTGATATGTCATATCTGTCAGGTGGATGTATTATCTTGGCAAAGGAGAAATGCTCGGGGCCTCCTGGGTGGAGCAGTGGTCTAGGGCACTGCATTGTCTAGGGCACTAGCTGTGCCACCAGAGACTCTGGGTTCGCGCCCAGGCTCTGTCGCAGCTGGCCGCGACCGGGAGGTCTGTGGGGCGATGCACAATTGGCCTAGCGTCGTCCGGGTTAGGGAGGGTTTGGCCGGTAGGGATATCCTTGTCTCATCGCGCACCAGCAACTCCTGTGGCGGGCCGGGCACAGTGCACGCTAACCAAGTCACCAGGTGCACGGTGTTTCCTCCGACACATTGGTGCGGCTGGCTTCCGGGTTGGATGCGCGCTGTGTTAAAGAAGCAGTGCGGCGGCTTGGTTGGGTTTTGTTTCGGAGGACGCATGGCTTTCGATCTTCGTCTCTCCCGAGCCCGTACGGGAGTTGTAGCGATGAGACAAGATAGTATAACTACTAACAATTGGATACCACGAAATTGGTATCTAAAGGGGGTAAAATTTAAGAAAAAAAGGAGAAATGCTCACTAACAGGGATGCAAACAAATATTTGACCGGTTGTAAGGAAATGGAAAGCTGTGAAAACGACCCAACATGTTTCTAAGATTTCAGTTCGGCTTGGATGCATACTTTACGTGGTTGAAATACTGTCAGCTTTTATGATTCTGGTAAAGATAGCACCACTACAGACTATATCTAACTGCGCATTCTCTCAAGATGCTGAAATAAATCATATTTCTCCACTCCTGTTCCCGAGTCAAAATTTTGCCTACATTTAGTGTATCATTTTACTGCAAGAAATGCTTAATTCTGCGGGAGTTCATATTAAGGCTATGTGAGAGGTTATAGACCTACAGTTTCAATGTAACCCATCTGAACAGTAGGCTCCAGTTCCCATGACCTGCCATAGGTCTATTTGAAGTCCCTGTCTTGTGGCTGTCGAATTTGTGTAGCGCCTCACAATCATCACATAACATAGCCTGCTATAATTCTATTTTCCCACTTCACGAAATCTTTCCCAAACGTTACTTTTCTGGCCCTCCCTTTTTAGTTTCAACTCTCCATGTTTCAGCTTTTCTCTTGTATTAAACTGTGACATTGTCCTTTTTGCTTCCGTGGATTAATTTTTTCTGCCCATTCCCAAAAGCATTCGGTGATTGGTGTGTAGGCTATTTGGTGCATGTGCATTTAGATCTTAAAGCTTAGGCTTAAGCACTTATACCAGATAGCCTAAAATAATAAAAGAAAAACCTTAATGTAGCCTATAGATGTAAATTGCACAAGAATTATAAATGTATGTATTTTTTAATATATTGTTTTCTCTTTATTCAACCCGCCTGCCAACCACCCGCCCTTCATCCACACAATATTTAATTAACCTAAACCTGTTCGCCCAGCTGATATAATCACATCACTAGCACAAATCTCAAATGCGCTAATGAGTTAATCTCAAAGGACTCATTAGGCGTCAGAAAATGCTTTGGTCAAAAGAGCATTGGGCCAGTAATGCAAAGGTCGCTGGTTCGAATCCCCGAGCCGACTAGGTGACAGTTGCCCTCAAACCATACCTTTTGATATCTTCCATTGCTACTGCCTGGGTCTGTTTACAGGGTTATTGTGGCGTACATATCCATCTCCAAGAACAGCACTGTGGATTCTGTCATTAAGGAGGTCCTCACTCAACTGGGAAAACAGGTACAGGTTTCCAGCAGGTCACCAACATAACACAGCCACTCTATCTTAAATACAACTTGGCATAAGTATTGTATGGGCGGCAGGTAGCCTAGCGGTTAAGAGCTTTGGGCCAGTATCTCGCTGGCTCGAATCCCTGAGCCGACTAGGTAAAAATCTCTTGATGTGCCCTTGAGCAAATCACTTAACCCTAATTGCTCCTGTAAAATGCTCTGGATTAAAGTGTCTGCTATATGCCTAATATGTAAATGTATTGTACCCGGAAGTTTCAATTAATGGCTGAACTATTGCTCTGACTATAATATGTATCTGTTAATGACAATACTAGTTCAATACTCTTGTTTGGTGATGCTCTTTTCTCCAGAATGAAGACCCATCAAGCTTCAATCTTGTGGAGGTTTACATGGGCAGTAAGCAAGGTAAGAAACAGGAATATGTCTGACCTATACATCAACACTGTCCTTTTCCATAAAATAAGAAGTCTCTTTGTTTATATGCCTTCATTTATTGATGGTGTGTGTTTTTTCTTTCTCCACATCCCAGTTCAGAGACAAGTGCTGACAGGCCACGAGCTGCTGCTGGACAAACTGCAGGAGATAAGGAAGGTACAGTATGAGGAACTTCAAGCTGACATTCAAGTTTATGGGTAATTCGGGGGGTGTTTGTGTAATTATAGCTGTGTCTTTTTGTTTCTGACAGATCTCCCTGAGGCAGATGAACCAGACCCGTTTCTACATCGTGGAGAGCAGGAACAGGATTGTGCAGGTCAACCTGCTTCTAGAGGGACTGCCTGTACAGCTGAGCAAGGAGGAATATGCAGACCTGCTACAGGAGCACTTAGCTATCAAGAGTGAGTCTACACACATCGGATCACGATTCTGCTCCTTTGCAAGAAATAAAATGGACAGAATCCCATAAGGTTCAGTGCTGTCCCCCTTTCACTTTACCACAGAGATCCTCCTGAACATTTTCCTTGAAATGGACTATAGTTGATTTTAAATGTTATTTAAAATTGTTAACTGACTAGATGTGAATCTGCTCTTCTCCATAGGTCACTTGGTCACCATCACACATGTTTACGGGAACCAAGGTGTGTACGTCGCCATGGAAACAGCCAGTGGAGCACCACCCTCCCTTCTCTACCCCCCCTCCATCTCGTCCCCCTCTCTAATCCTGCTGTCCCCTTCCTAAGTATCACACTCTCTTCTCCCCACAATCCCCTCCCTGTCCCCCTCCCTATGCCCTCATTCCACATCCATCCCCAGACGGCCTGTTCTGGGCTGTCTCTCTGCTTGACACTGCTCAAGTCGCTGCTCTTTTGCCGCAGGCCACTGCAGCAGGTTCCTGCCACATTCAGTGTTACATAAGTCCCTTTCTTACAGACTGTGAGTGCCCCACTGCTGCTGCCACTGCCCAAGAGCTAAATGGTCCATTTATATGAAGCCTGCTGTATGGCCCACAGCCATTTATCTTGTGACGTCTTTATTATAATAAGCGATTTCTATGCGGAGCAGTTTTAGTGCATTACATACAAAGTCGTAAATGTCATCATAACATTGAATGTGGGAGTTCATCGATTCTGAGGTTTGCCTGTCTATCTGTCTGCGTTGAAGGTGCAGTGGTGTTGCAGATATCGTGTTTCTCTGAGGCTGAGAGGATCTACATGTTAGCCAAAGACACGTCTGTCAGCAACCAGCAGCTCACCTCTCTTGTCCTACCAGAGATCATGGTAATGCTACATCAATGTGACGTAAACAAACCCAGATCCCAGTTGAATGTGTAATTTACGTGAACTGAGCCTTTTTAAAGAAGCTTGCTTTACTCTATTGACATTGCTGTTGTTGTAACTCCCCTGCAGCACAACAAGTTACCCAAAGGTGACTCGCCCCTACTGGTGTTTGTCAACCCTAAGAGCGGTGAGCTGAAGGGCAGAGAGCTTCTCTATGGTTTCCGGAAGCTTCTGAACCCCCACCAAGTGTTTGACATGACCAATGGGGGACCATTGTCTGGGTGAGACAAATGGTGGTTATCCTCATTCAGCAGTGTGATGTCACAGCTGTTGTGTTTGTAGAAGGGGGGGTCTGTGTTGTGCAATGTTTATTTTCCGCAAGATCTTTGAAATAGTTTTGTCTATCATGTATGTTTGTGAGCCATGGCACGAGCACAGAGTAATGTCAACCAGTGAATATATGATTGACTCTAATATATACAGCTGAAGTCGGAAGTTTACATACACCTTAGCCAAATACATTTAAACTCAGTTTTTCACAATTCCTGACATTTTAATCCTAGTAAAAATTCCCTGTCTTAGGTCAGTTAGGATCAGCACTTTATTCAGAATAATAGTAGCGTGATTTCAGCTTTTATTTATTTCATCACATTCCCAGTGGGTCAGAAGTTTACATGCACTCAATTAGTATTTGGTAGCATTGTCTTTAAATTGTTTAACTTGGGTCAAACGTTTCAGGTATCCTTCCACAAGCTTCCCACGATGAGTTGGGTGAATTTTGGCCCATTCCTCCTGACAGAGCTGGTGTAACTGAGTCAGGTTTCTAGGCCTCCTTGCTCACACACGCATTTTCAGTTCTGCCCACAAATTGTCTAAGATTGACGTCAGGGCTTTCTGATGGCCACTCCAATACCTTGACTTTGTTGTCCTTAAGCCATTTTTCCACAACTTTGGAAGTATGCTTGGGGTCGTTGTCCATTTGGAAGACCCATTTGCGACCAAGCTTTAACTTCCTGACTGATGTCTTGAGATGTTACTTCAATATATCCACATAATTGTCCCTCCTCATGATGCCATCTATTTTGTGAAGTGCACCAGTCCCTCCTGCAGCAAAGCACCCCCACAACATGATGATGCCACCTCCGTGCTTCACGGTGGGGAAGGTGTTCTTCGGCTTGCAAGCCTCCCCCTTTTTCCTCCAAACATAACGATGGTCATTATGACCAAACAGTTTGGACAAACAAACAAGCTGTTTAAAGGCACAGTCAACTTAGTGTATGTAAACTTCTGACCCGCTGGAATTGTGATACAGTGAAATAATCTGTCTGTAAACAATTGTTAGAAAAATTACTTGTCATGCAATAAGTAGATGTCCTAACCGACTTGCCAAAACTATAGTTTGTGGAGCGGTTGAAAAACGAATGACTCCAACCTAAGTGTATGTAAACTGCCGACTTCAACTGTGTGTGTGTGTGTGCCAAACATTAGGAACATCATCCTAATATTCAGTTGGCCCTCCCCACCTAATCTCTTAAGTTTTTGTTTTCTTATATCCTCCACAGACTCCACACGTTTAGGGCGGTGCCCCGCTTCCGGGTGCTGGTGTGTGGGGGAGATGGGACAGTGGGCTGGGTCCTGGGAGTCTTGGAGGCCATCAGACACAAGCTGGTCTGTCCCGAGCCCCCCGTCGGCATCGTCCCACTCGGCACAGGTGAGTAGGACCCCTGATGACATACCCTTCTCTTCTAATTGCTGTAGTGTGCATAGGTTAGCTTCAATCAGCTTCCATCAGTAGTTTTTTCACAATATTCCCACCCCCTAATGCCTCCCATCAGGTAACGACCTGGCGCGGATCCTGCGCTGGGGGGCGGGCTACAGCGGAGAGGACCCCCACCACATCCTGGTATCTGTGGACGAGGCGGAGGAGGTGCAGATAGACCGTTGGACTATTCTGCTGGATGCACAGGAGATCACAGACGACGGCAAGGAGAACGGCTTCCTGGAACCACCAAAGGTCCAATAAGAATAATGCAGATATGATTCATGTTTTTGCAATTGTAGTTTTTGTTTACTTTCACAATATAACAATGCACACAAAACAATAACTTGACAAACATGAATAGGTATAGAAATATATGATTTATGTTATAACTATTGCCATTGTTATAACTACATTGCCATTTTAATCGATGCATGGGTGTACTTTTGGCGTGGCCATTCAACTGGTGGTCTCCCTTGTTAAAGATAGTGCAGATGAACAACTATTTTGGGCTGGGCATCGATGCTGAAGTCAGTCTGGACTTCCACCATGCCCGTCAAGAGGAACCAGGGAAGTTCAACAGCAGGTAAGAGACCACCTCCGGTGAGAAGTTGCTTTAAAATATCCCCAAAAAGGAATTTCTCCAAAATGACTTATCTTTGGTGTCTGTGTAGGTTTCACAACAAAGGTGTGTACCTGAAGGCGGGTCTGCAGAAGCTGAGTCACACACGGAACCTTCACAAGGACCTCAAACTACAGGTGGACAAGCAAGACATAGAACTGCCCAGCATAGAAGGCCTCATCTTCCTAAACATCCCCAGGTAGGAAATACACACAAACGGCTAAACTATACACAAGGCTAACAATCAGACACTCATGACGCATGACATTCACTTTAAGATGCATGCTCCTGAACAAGAATGGCCTTGCACACTGGCTTATACACACTGGACCCTGACTCACTCACACCTTCAGTACATATTGATCTGAAGCACAGCACTTACAACTATGTGTGTGTGTGTAGCTGGGGCTCCGGGGCAGACCTGTGGGGATCAGAGGGTGACTCGCGCTACGGGAAACCTCGCATTGACGATGGCATGCTGGAGGTGGTGGGGGTGACTGGGGTAGTACACATGGTAAGTTAATCACTCACTACAAGTCTTTCCTTACTCTGTTGAGTATGTCCTGTTGCCACAAAGAAGATATCAGAGCTAAAAAATGATCCCAGTGATCCAAAATGTTTTATCCAGATCAAAATGTAAATAACTCTCATTGATACAGTGCATTTGGAAAGTATTCAGACCTCTTGACTTTTTTCACTTTTTGTTACTTTACAGCCTTATTCTAAAATTAATTAAATATTGTTTTTTTTTCTCATCAATCTACACCAAATACCCCATAATGACAAAGCGAAAACAGGTTAAAACATTTTTGTTGCAAATGTATTAAGTATTCAGACCCTTTGCTAATTGACTCGAAATTGACCTCAGGTGTATCCTGTTTCCGTTGATCGTCCAATCAGGTTTCTACAAATTGATTGGAGTCCACCTGTGGTAAATTCAATTGGTTGGACATGATTTGGAAAAGCACACACCTGTCTATATAAGGTCCCACAGTTGACAGTGCATGTCAGAACAAAAACCAAGCCGTGAGGTAGAAGGAATTGTCCTTAACGACTCCGAGACATGATTGTGTCGTGGCAAAGATCTGGGGAAGGGTACTAACACATTTCTGCAGCATTGAAGGTCCCCAAGAATACTGTGGCCTCCATCATTCTTAAATGGAGAAGTTTGGAACCACCAAGACTCTTCCTAGAGCTGGCCGCCCAGCCAAACTGAGCAATCGGGGGAGAAGGGCCTTATTCACGGAGGTGACCAAGAACCCGATGGTCACTCTGACAGAGCTCCAGAGATGGGAGAACCTTCCAGACGGACAACCATCTCTGCAGCACTCCACCAATCAGACCTTTATGGTAGACTGACCAGACAGAAGCGACTCCTCAGTAACAGCACATGACAGCCCGCTTGGAGTTTGCCAAAAGGCACCTAAAGGACTCTCGGACCATGAGAAACAAGATTCTCTGGTCTAATGAAACCAAGATGTAACTCTTTGGCCTGAATGCCAAGCATCACGTCTGGAGGAAATCTGCCACCATCCCTACGGTGAAGCATGGTGGTGGCAGCAAAATGCTGTGGGGTTGTTTTTCTGCACAGGGACTGGAAGACTAGTCAGGATCAAGGGGAAAGATGACTGGAGCAAAGTACAGAGAGATCCTTGATGAAAATCTGCTCAGGACCTCCGACTGGGGCGAAGGTTCACCTTCCAACAGGACAACAACCCTAAGCACACAGCCAAGACGACACAGGAGTGGCTCTGGGACAAATCTCTGAATATTCTTGAGTGGCCCAGCTAGAGTTCTGACTTGAACCCAATCTAACATCTCTCGAAAGACTTGAAAATAGCTGTGCAGCGACACTCCCCATCCAACCTGACAGAGCTTGAAAGGATCTGCAGAGACTAATGGGAGCAACTCCCCAAATACAGGTGTGCCAAGCTTGTAGTGTCATACCCAAGAAGACTCTTGTCTGTAATCGCTGCCAAAGGTGCTTCAACAAAGTACTGAGTAATGGGTCTGAATAGTTATGCCAATGTGATAGTTAAGTGTGGAATTTTTTATAAATTTGCAAACCTTTAAAAAAAACTTGTGTCATTACTGAGTATTGTGTGTAGAAAGATGAGGGGGAACAAATTATTTAATCCATTTTAGAATAAGGATGTAACGTAACAAAATATGGAAAAAGTCAAGGGGTCTGAATAGTTTCTGAATGCACTGTATGTTTATTAGGTACAGCCTGTTCACAAAAATGGATCGCTCCTACAGACAGTGAGTCACGTGGCCATGGCTTGTTATATAAAGCAGGCAGACGGGCATCGAGGCATTCAGTTTGATTTGAACATTAGAATGGGCTAAATGAGGTGCCAGGCACGCCGGATCCAGTATCTCAGAAACGTCCGCCCTCCTGGCCTTTTCACACACATTGTCTCGTGTTTACAGAGAAGGGTGCGACAAACAAAAAACATCCAGTCAGCGGCAGTCCTGCGTGCGAAATGAGGTCGAAGGAGAATGGAAAGAATCGTGCAAGCCAACGGAATGTGTGTTGTGTTGTCCAGGGCCAGGTGCAGAGCGGCATGCGCTCTGGGATCCGTCTCGCCCAGGGCAACTACGTGCGTATCACAGCGACCAAGCCCATCCCTGTGCAGGTGGATGGAGAGCCCTGGATCCAGGCCCCCGGACATATCATCATATCTGCAGCAGGCCCAAAGGTAACAGTTTTTTTGTTACTATAATGGGACAAATAGTTACAATTTCACTGTTGTATCCTTCACTATGGTTGCAAACCTCCCATACCTTTCTATAAAGTCAACAGCTATTAAGTAATCGTGTTCTTGTTCAGGTGCGGATGTTGAGGAAGTACAAACACAAGCAGAAGAAGCAGTCTGCCAGCCTAAAAGAGGGGCTATCTGAAAGCCCTTCGTCCAGCGATGGGGGACAATGAGGTGTCCCCCCAAAAAAGAGGGGCTATCTGAAAGCCCTTCGTCCAGCGATGGGGGACAATGAGGTGTCCCCCCAACATCTGCTCCTTGGTGTCTCCGTGAGAGCATGATGGTCTGTTGGCTGCTCTAAACAGCTGTGACCTGTGTGCCCAATAGGTTCTCAGGTGGTTTGTGTAGTTAGCACTTATAGCTCCTGGAGTGGTACATTGACAAAACATTTAGCAGTCACTCCCATTATCTTAATGTTTATCAATTTCACAGTTGTTGGGTTCGGTTTGCCCCTGTTAGGATCCTTCAGATTAGCTTCTTGTCTAATTCGTTGGTTTATATATATATTATACATGCAATCTCTATAGACAAACATTGGCAGTAGAAGGGCCTTCCTGAAGAGCTCAGTGACTTTCAACGTGGCATAGGATGCCCTCATAGGATGCCACCTTTCCATCAAGTCAGTTTGTCAAATTTATGCCCTGCTAGAGCTTCCCCGGTCAACTGTAAGTGCTGTTATAGTGAAGTGGAAACATCTAGGAGCAACGGCTCAGCCGCGAACTGGTAGGCCACAGAACGGGACCGCCGGGTGCTGAGGTGTGTAGCTCGTAAAAATCTTCTGTCCTCTGTAGCAACACTCCCTACCCAGATTCCGAACTGCCTCTGGAAGCAACGTCAGTACAAGACCTGTTCGTTGGGAGCTTCATGAAATGGGTTTCCATCGCCGAGCAGCCTCACACAAGCCTAAGATTACCATGCGCAACGCCAAGCGTTGGCTGGAGTGGAAACCCATTGGACTCTGGAGCACTTGAAACATGCTCTCTGGAGTGATGAATCATACTTCACTGTCCGACGGACTAATCTGGTTATGGCAGATGCCCTAATAATGATCTGGGGCTGTTTTTCATGGTTCAGGCTAGCCCCCCCATGCACAAAGCGAGGTCCATACAGAAATGGTTTGTCGAGACGTGTGGAAGAACTTGACTGGCCTGCGCAGAGCCCTGACCTTTGGGATGAATTGGAATGCTGACTGCGAGCCAGGCCTAATTGCCCAACATCATTGCCTGACCTCACTAATGCTCTTGTTGCTGAATTGAAGCATGTCCCCGCAGTAATGTTCCAACATCTAATGGAAAGCCTAACAGAAGAGTGGAGGCTGTTTATAGCAGCAAAGCGGGGACCAACTCCGTATTAATGCCCATGATTTTGGAATAAGATGTTTGACGAGCAGGTGTCCACATACTCTTGGTCATATAGTGTATTTATAAGATGTAATTACACTGCTACCATGTAAATACCAGACTGTAAAATAAAGTGTAAATGTTGCTTTTTCGAAGTTCAGACATCGAGCTGCTTCAGGGAGTCCTCTGAGTCAAATACTGGATTAAAATGTTAAATATTCCAGACACTTGTGCTTGGTTTTACAAAGTACTAATGTAAAAAAAATCAAACTTAGCGCAAATTTCTTACGAAATTAGATTAGAGGAAAAGAAAACTGTCTAAAACCACACAGTGGCCATTTAATAACAATTTTAGAAAGTTAATGTGAAACATTATTTCAAGTGGAGGCTTACGACAGTCTTGGAAATATGCACAGCCGCACACACAAACACACTCACATCTTAATATTCAGTCTGTAGCTAAGTACCTCATATTTTAGTACCTTAGCCTTTCTCTGTAGCAGTCGCCCTCACTGCAGAATGTGTTTACCAACACTTAATGCCTCACAAATGTATTCCAAACATAAGTATCATTGGGAGACGGGAAAGCTGAAAGCTGTCGAGGAAGCTGTAGGTAGGAAATTTGAATGGAATCATGACTTAAACGTTGCACTCCATACGTTGTCTTACAGTATCTCTGTTGCTGCTCATTTTTTATAGTTGATGGAATGAATGCAGGGAGGAGACCACTAGCCAATCCTAAACATGCATTATAAACTAGAGGCTTGTATTGGATTTCTCCAGCCATTTAGTTGGCCTAGAGATCATGTTTCATCCATAGTAGAAAGTACGGTACCTGTTCTCTTGTGAGCACTTCGTCCACATTCCTGATGATGTAGAATTTACAAGAAAATGCAATCATGAAAAGACTCCATAATATGAAAGAAGATCTCTTAAAAAAAAAAAAAAGTTTAACATCCCAGCACATGTGATGTAGCTCGAACAGTATTTGATCGATTGTGTTATTTTTTTAAAATTGAAGTCGTATGTAAGTTGACTCACTTTTGTGGCTTGGTGCTAGTGTGTAGCAAAACGTTTGAATCTTTCACCCCACTAGCAGCTTCCGGGCCCTTTTCAATCAAAGCTGATAAGCAGGTGTCAGGGTTGAGTCTGAGTCTGCAGTCCTTTTATGCAGTGTGAAAGCTTTTGAATTGACATGCAGTTGATGTTCTTGATTTTGACTACAGGAAATCAAATGTGCATTGACAGCTAGGCTTGAATGAATAGGGTCCTAGACTGTTGGGTCATCATGGCCATTTAGACACACTCACTGTGGTTCCTCATCGGCCGTGTTCCAATTCTCTCAATGGCTTCCTTTCCTTGTCTCCTCTCCTTCCTGACCACTAGTAAATGAAAGGATTAGATAGGTATTCACTATATACAGTACCATACTTTCACCATTCAAGTCAAGAGACTTATGACAAGTTAATGAACCCATATAAGACTGAGGGGACACAGCTTTTGTGTGAAATGCATGTACTGTCAACACCATGTGTACAGAAGTCACATGGGTAAACATTTAGTTTTTATATTGTCCGTGTTTATTCCATTTAGAGGCAGAAAGTGTTTATGCATGTACAGTATGTAGAGGTAAGTATTGTGTTTCAGATCAATATGTATCTTTGGTATCTGTCTTTGGTGTCAATGGTCAGCTCTGTTCTGCAGTGCCCATTGGAAAATACAGTATTTTAGAATAATTGCTGTGAGGCTGAAGTCACAACATAACTCCATCCCCAAAAGCAATCCACTCCAATGATGGAGATAGTCCAATATGTTTGCCCCTTTAACCCGTTTCATAAGACTGAAGAATGTCCACACCAAGGGATGAAATGAAAAGACATGGGAGAAGTGATGACTGATTGCTGGTAAATGCATCGGAACACAGTTTGATTAGGGTTTTCAATGTGTTTACCCACAAAAGTGTCATTATAGTTTTATTTTTTCAATTTTTCCTCAATGTTGCTGCGCTGAAAACTGCGTAACAGCGTTGATGTCAATGCCCAAGGTACTATTTTTCTGTGTCGAATGTCACTTATGTGCGTCTCGTAGTAAGTTTACAGCTTCTGCGTAAATTGTGCCTGTGCGATGAACCTTCAGGCCAAAGTGTCGTTCTGTGGTGTCATTAGGCCTAAACTCCACGTTGTGCCTCATTGAAGTGCTTCTAGAACCTTGGTGGTATTACCTGTGTCAAAATGTTTAACATGATATGTGGTCCACTCCTGCTGGTGCAGTGATTTGAATATCTTAATCTCTGCATTTCTAGACCATTTTGAGTTAATGTGATTTATGTTGTCAATTCTGTATTTTTATTTTGTTTTCCTGATAGAAGGTATTTTGTTTTTGACCAAGTCTTAATGGGAGTTAAATGTTAAAATGAATAAATATTTTTGCAGACAAAAGCTGTTTTTAGTTTTAACTATAGTTTTAACTGTAAATTGCACTAAATATATTGTTTAACATATGCTTTTAGGTGATTGTTTACTGTTTAATGTTGAAATAACTAAATAAAAAATGTTCAAAAACTAAAGATATATGAAACGATATCGTGTAACAACTGTGTCCATTTAAAATTAAAATGGGACTTATGTAATACCTACCTGAGTTATTGTAGTTGGGTGTCATGTCTGGGGCTGATAATACAAGGCAAAAACTGGTAGCACATTTTTACGGTACTGAAATCACAAGGTATTTTACATTTCATTAAGTAAAGCATCATTTGGTACAAAACATTTAATGGCCTAGTGCTGCCAAAATTCAGTTTTTTGTGTTTCCTGATAGTTGACAAATACCTTTTATAACTAAACCAAGATAGACCAATGCCTCTCGTTTCCAATGTGAACAAAAGAGTCATAGTGGGCAGAACAAGCTAGGAGGTGGGCAATGCCAAGCACGAGCTAGCGAGATCCTATTGGCGCGTTCTAGCAGACATTTGCACATTTTCCGTTAGGGAACGCCTCCTATGTGAAGTGCGCGTGTGCAATAACTCAATTCGCCTTTGCAGTCCTTCTAAACAACGATATATATGTTTTTATATTAATTGTTTTACTTTTGTAAAGGGTGAAGTCCACCAAACTTAGTCCACTCTGTTCATAACCGATGTTAGTTTTGCGAACAGAACTGCATTAAGATTAAATGTTAAATTGATGAGAAAATTTGCAGAATGTTTTTACATCTTCTCCCACTGCCGGCCAATGGGCTTCTTCTCACTACCATATAGTTAGTGGAAACACTAAGCGGGTGCTTCGTATCCGGTAAAATATCCATCTCATTGTTCGATATGTGGCTCGGCCATGGGAGAGGGTCGTTCTTGTACCCTCTCATTGGCTAGAATGGTCGCACCTGATCTCACCTCAGTCATTTAGTAGATGTATTTTCATTGTTAGAGCGGCCACTCGGTTATCTTGTCAATATAATTGATCATCTTTGCCTGGGTTTTTGTTGCCTTATAGGAGGCCTAGTTGTGAGGAAACATATCCCAGCTTTGGCCACCTGGGGGCAGGTGCTGCAAAGACCTTCACAAGCCTACGTCACTGGGAATTTCCAGTGGGGAAGTGAAGTTTCTGAACAACTGTACAAGTCGATGTTGCTAGCTAGCACTGTCATATTTCATCCTCGTTAACTGAAGCAAAATTATTAACATATAAGTGTTGTATAATATGAACGTTTGACGATAGGATACTGTTAGATTCGGTCAAATCAGTTCACCTAAGCATGGCGCAATAATGTGCAAAACTCGACTCATCTAATGTGGATGTAGGAATCGCATGTGACCTAGGTAAGCTTTGGCTACAATATTTAAATGTAATGATATGAGTAATTGTAAAAAGTAACCAATTTAAGTTTATTGTTAGAACTTTTCTAGTTAGCCAAGTCCACTTCCTCATTGTCAAATTAGCTAGCTATTTGCATGCTAGCCACTAAAAAATGAAGTTGAGTAGTTAGCTATCGAACGTTAGTTAGACCAGAGCAAACGGACGGTTGGCTTTGTCTTTGTTTTGGTGTCTTGAAAAATTGACTTAAGAGAGCGTGCTGTTTTAGCTAATTTATATTGACACTTGTGTTTTAGTTAGCTAGCTGGTTAGCTTGTTAGATAAGTGGTTTATACACAGCATGCCAGTAGCAAATCCAAATGTCACGAGAGGTGTCTAATCAGGGCACATTTGAGATTGGATGAGATGCAGAAAATCACTAAAATCTTTAATTCCGGTAAAACATTTTGCTATGTAATAAAGCATATGTACACTAAACTACAATTATATTTTACAAGTCATGACTTTTCTCAAGGTATTTGTCTTCTCTCAGACGCCATGGCAGAAGAGGAGGCTTACCTCCCTCACCCACAGGTAGGCTAGGTGTTTCATGTCCATGCTATGTCTATACTGGATCTCTGTATTTGTTATATATTGTAGGCTATATCCTTTGTCACAAAGTTTGAAGCAGAAATCTATAGATTTAAAAAAAAAAACTCTTCAGAACAATATAATTATAAAAGTAGAGGTTAACCTTGGTGAAAGATGTACAGTGCCTTCAGACTTTTTTCCACATTTTGTTGTTACAAAGTGGGATTCAAATTGATTTCATTTTTTTTTTGTCAACTATCCTCACAAAATACTCTGTGTCAAAGTGCAATACATTTTTATTTTTATTAATGGAAAATAATAAAATACACCCATCTAGCCTTGGGTTGGTCCCCCTTTGCCTCCAGAACAGTCTTAATTCCCTGGTGCATGGATTCTACAACATGTGGTATTTAAACTTTGCTCAATTGGTATCAAGAGAACAAACGTGTGCCAGGAAAACATTACACCACCATCACGTATCTTTGACACCATGCAGGATGGGGCCACCCACAAACAGGCAAACAACGGTGCAGTACAACAGTGGTGTGCAGAACAGCATTTCAGAAGGCACAACTCGTCAGTCCTTGTCACGGATGGGCTATTGCAGCAGACAACCACACCGGGTTGCACTCCTGTCAGCTAAAAACAAGAAGAAGCTGCTACTTACGCCAAATCCTGATATCGCCATCAGCATGACGTAACAGGAACCGGGATTTGTCGGGTCAGGCCATTTTCCACTCCTCAATTGTCCAATGTTGGTGGTTGCATGCCAAATGGAGCCGCTTTTTCTTGAACGGGGTGGTGTACATAATAAACGGGAAACTGAGTGTATCTTGATTATATACAGCCCTATTCTCAAATTGATTAAATTGTTTCCCCCCCCCCCTCATCAATCGACACAATACCCCATAATGACAAAGCAAAAACAGCTTTCTAGAAATGTGTGCAAATGTATACAAATAAACTATCACATTTACATAAGTATTCAGACCCTTTACTCAGTACTTTGAAGAAACTTTGGCAGCGATTATAACCTCAAGTCTTGCGTATGACGCTACAAGCTTGACACACCTGTATTTGGAGTTTATCCCATTCTTCTCTGCAGATCCTCTCAAGCTCTGTCAGGTTGGATGGGGAGCGTCGCTGCACAGCTATTTTCAGGTCTCTCCAGAGATGGTCGATCGGGTTCAAGTCTGGGCTCTGGCTGGGCCACTAAAGGACATTCAGAGACTTGTCCCGAAGCCACACCTGCGTTGTCTTGGCTGTGTGCTTAGGGTTGTTGTCCTGTTGGAAGGTTTTTAGCCAAGATCTCTCTGTACTTTGCTTCAAAAAAATTTCCCAGTCCCTGCTGCTGAAAAACATCCACACAGCATGATGCTCTTACCACCATGCTTCACCGTAGGGATGATGCCAGGTTTCCTCCAGACATGACGCTTGGCATTCAGGCCGAAGAGTTCAGCCTTGGTTTCATCAGACCAGAGAATCTTGTTTCTCATGGTCTGAGAGTACTATAGGTGCCTTTTGGCAAATTGCAAGCAGGCTATCATGTGCCTTTCACTGAGGAGTCGCTTCCAGTTTTTATTTGAACTTTCCAAATGCACTGTATTCAACCCACTGAGTCAATACATGTTAGAATCAACTTTGTCAGCAAATACAGCAGTGAATCTTTCTGGATCTCTAAAATCTTTGCAAACCTGGATTGTACAGTATTTGCTCATTATTCTTTTTTTTTTTTTAAATCTCAAGCTCTGTCAAATTGTTGGTCATTGTTAGACAACCATTTTCAAGTCTTGCAATATATTTTCAAACCGATTTTAAGTCACAACTGTAACTAGGTCACTCAGGAACATTCAATGTTGTCTTGTTAAACAACTCCATTGTATATTTGGCCTTGTTTTAGGTTATTGTCCTGCTGAAAGGTGAATTTGTCTCTGTCTGTTGGAAACCAGACTTAACCAGGTTTTCCTCTAGGATTTTGCCTGTGCTTAGCTCCATTCTGTTTATTTTTATCCTAAACTCACTAGTCCTTGCTGATGACAAGCGTACCCATAACATGATGCAGCCACCACCATTCTTGAAAATATGAAGAGTTACTCAGTGATGTGTTGTTGGATTTGCCCCAAACATAACGCTTTGTATTCAGGACAAAAAGTGAATTGCTTTGCCACTTTTTTTGTAGTATTACTAAAGTTTAGAGCCTTGTTGCAAACAGGATGCATGTTTTGGAATATTTGTATTCTGTAGAGGCTTCCTTCTTTTCACTCTGTATTTACCCATAATACTAACATAAATTACAATGTTGTTCCATCTTCAGTTGTCTGCTATCATAGCCATTAAACTCTGTAACGGTTTTAAAGTCACCATTGGCCTGCTGAAATCTCTGAGCAGTTTCCTTCCTCTCCGGCAACTGATTTAGGAAGGGCACCTTTATCTTTGTAGTGACTCGGTGTATTGATACACCATCCAAAGTGTAAAGTTAATAACGGCACCATTTTCAAAGGGATATTCAATGTCTGCTTTTTTTAAATTTTACCCATCTACCAATAGGTGGTGACCTTCTTTGCAAACAATAGGAAACGCTCAATCAAACGTTTTTGATCGTGTACACATAATTTGCAGATGTTACCGCAGTTGCTGTGAAATGCTTATGTTTCTAGCTCTGACAGTGCAGCCATTACATATAAATATGTAGTGTTACGTTCCCCAGCATGAAAACCAATAATGACGCTCAAACAGAAGGGGGAACTAACAGACCGACAACCAAAACGAAAACACTGGGGTTTTAAGAGGGGTTCTGAGATACTCATGGGGGTGTCCCACTGAAAGTTGACTAGCAACAACAACTGGAACCTAAAAGACACCCACTACATTTTCCCAACAAGAGGTAAACAAAAGTTGAAACCCACACCACACTTAGACAGTAAGCAAACGGAAAAGGTGGCGCTAAACAAAATCAGGGAAATCAGATAAAGGATTGTTTGTCTATCAATCAAAATAGGGAGAGCCAACTAAAGGTGTTTAACCCTCCACATCTCTCAATAGCACCTGGGCCAGCACAGGTGAAACACCTCCCCACTAACGAGATGGCAACCAACACCGGTGTAACACATACTGACTACTGAGGTGACTCCAATCGGTGCGCCTTATGTGCTAATGAGCTATACTCGCTAAAGTCCAAACTTAAAACATAAATGGAAAAACCAAAACCTGTAACAATATGTGAACTCAGCAAAAAAAGAAACATCCCTTTTTCAGGACCCTGTCTTTCAAATGTAAAAATCCAAATAACTTCACAGATATTCATTGTAAAGGGTTTAAACACGGTTTCCCATGCTTGTTCAGTGAACCATAAACAATTCATGAACATGCACCTGTGGAACGGTCGTTAAGACACTAACAGCTTACAGACGGTAGGCAATTAAGGTCACAGTTATGAAAACTTAGGACACTAGAGTCCTTTCTACGGACTCTGGGCATCTTTCTTTTGGTGTTTTTCAGAGTCCCTGCTCATCTGCATGCTCATTAGGCATGCTGCAAGGCTTGACTGCAGATGTGGCCAGGGCAATAAATTGCAATGTCTGTACTGTGAGACGCCTAAGACAGCGCTACAGGGAGACAGGATGGACAGCTGATCGTCCTCGCAGTGGCAGACCACGTGTAATAACACGTGCACAGGATCGGTACATCCGAACATCACACCTGCGGGACAGGTACAGGAAGGCAACAGCACAGGAACGCACAATCCCTCCATCAGTGCTCAGACTGTCCACAATAGTCTGAGAGAGGCTGAACTGAGGACTTGTAGGCCTGTTGTAAGGCAGATCCTCACCAGACATCACCGGCAACAATGTCGCCTATGGGCACAAACCCACCGTCGCTGGACCAGACAGGACTGGCAAAAAGTGCTCTTCACTGACGAGTCACGGTTTTGTCTCACCAGGGGTGATGGTCGGATTCGCATTTATCGTTGAAGGAATGAGCGTTACACCGAGGTCTGTACTCTGGAGTGGGATCGATTTGGAGGTGTAGGGTCCGTCATGGTCTGGAGCGGTGTGTCACAGCATCATCGGACTGAGCTTGTTGTCATTGCAGGCAATCTCAACACTGTGTGTTACAGGGAAGACATCCTCCTCCCTCATGTGGTACCCTTCCTGCAGGCTCATCCTGACATGACCCTCCACCATGACAATGCCACCAGCCATACTGCTCCTTCTGTGCGTGATTTCCTGCAAGACAGGAATGTCAGTGTTCTGCCATGGCCAGCGAAGAGCCCATATTTCAATCCCATTGAGCACGTCTGGGACCTGTTGGATCGGAGGGTGAGGACTAGGGCCATCACCCCCCAGAAATGTCTGGGAACTTGCAGGTGCCTTGGTGGAAGAGTGGGGTAACATCTCACAGCAAGAACCGGCAAATCTGGTGCAGTCCATGAGGAGGATTAATGCAGCTGGTGGCCACACCAGATACTGACTGTTACTTTTGATTTTGACCCCCCCCCCCTTTGTACAGTGGCACATTATTCAATTTCTGTTAGTCACATGTCTGTGGAACTTGTTCAGTTTGTCTCAGTTGTTGAATCGTGTTATGTTCATACAAATATTTACACATGTTAAGTTTGCTGAAAATAAACGCAGTTGACAGTGAGAGGGTGTTTCTATGAGGAGTTTATATGATGTTGTGTATAGACATTATGCACAGTATATGATTAGAAAAGGTGTGTATGCAGTATATACAGATGAAGTGGGTTAAACAGTATTAAAGTGACCAGTGTTCAATTACTCTTTGTGGTTGAATCTGTACTTGAAATTTATACATGTTTTGTTGAACCTTTATTTAACTAAGCAAGTCAGTTAAGAACAAATTCGGCCTATCAAAAGGCCTCCTGCGGGGACACAGGCTATAAATAAATTGTATTTATATATAGGACAAAACACACATCACGACAAGAGAGACAACACTCCATAAAGAGAGACCTAACTTGGGGACCTTACAGAGAATTGTATGTGTGGGGTACAGAGATGGGGTAGTCATTTTAGAAATAATGGTAAACATAATTATTGCACACAGTGAGCCCATGCAACTTATTATGTGACTTGTTAAGCAAAATTTTACTCCTGAACTTATTTAGGATTGCCATAACAAAAGGGTTGAATACTTATGGACTCAAGACATTTCAGCATTTCATTTTTAATTAATTTGTAAACATTTCTAAAAACATAATTTCACTTTGACATTTTGGGGGATTGTGTGTAGATCAGTGACACAATCTAAATGTAATACATTTTAAATTTAGGCTGTAACACAGCAACATTTTCAAAAAGTTGAGGAGTGTGAATTCTTTCTGAAGGCACTGTATCTTGAGCTGACAGGTTTGCCTGTGTCTCTTTCATAGTCGTACCCCTACATTTGTCAGTGAAATGAGATTTCAATAACCTTGTCCTCTCTTGTTTTCTTTTCTTGTAGTACTATGACATAGAGCCAATATGGGATCCTCTGAATTTTACTCCCATGTCACTCACCAACTCACTCCGGACAGGTAAGAAGAAGTCATGACTTCATGGCAGAGCATACTCTTTTTATCTGACCTATCTGACCAAAGTAAACGGCCTATTTCTCAGGACCAGATGCTAGATTAGGATAGAAAACAGTAAAGTTTCCAGAACTGTCAACATTTTGTCTGTGAGTTAAACAGAACTGATATTCCAGGCTAAAACCTGAGGAAAATACAATCAGGAAGTGCCACAGTTTTTGAAACCTCTGTTGTTATGCATCTCTCTTGCACCATTTAAAAGGATTTACAACCAGATTCCTTTTTCTATGGCTTCCCTAAGGTGTCAACAGCCTTTAGACATAGTTTCAGGCTTTTATTTTGAAGAATGAGCGTGAACGACCACATTGCGTAAGTGGATAGGTGGGGGCTCTGAGTGAGTTGTGCGCAAAAGAGAAAGGCGGCCATTGTTACTCCCGGTCCTAGTGAAAAGCCAACTGTCCCGGTTGATATATTATCGAATAGATATTTGAAGAACACCCTGAGGATTGATTATTAAAAACTTTTGAAATTTTTCTGTGGACATTATGGATATAATTTGGAATTTTTGTCTGCGTTGTCGTGACCGCTCTTTCCGGTGGATTCCTGGGCATAACGCACCAAACTAACGGAGGTATTTGGATATAAAAAATATCTTTATGGAACAAAAGGAACGTTTGTTGTCTATCTGGGAGTCTCGTGAGTGAAAACATCCGAAGATCATCAAAGGTAAACTATTAATTTGATTGCTTTTCTGATTTTCGTGACCAAGTTACCTGATGCTAAGTGTACTTATTGTTTTGTCGAGCGATCGATAAACTTACACAAACGCTTGTATTGCTTTCGCTGTAAAGCATCATTTCAAAATCTGAGATGACAGGTGGATTAACAAAAGGCTAAACTGTGTTTTGCAACATTGCACTTGTGATTTCATGAATATGAATATTTTCTAGTAATATTATTTGACTGTTGCACTATGCTATTCAGCGTTGCTGATGACAATTATACCGGATCCGGGATGGGTGGTTCAGAGAGGTTAACTAGGGAAATTGTGTCACTTCTCTTGCGTTCTGTGCAAGCAGAGTCAGAGTATATGCAGCAGTTTGGGCCGCCTGGCTCGTTAAGAACTGTGTGAAGACCATTTCTTTCTAACAAAGACCGTAATTAATTTTCCAGAATTGTACATAATTATGACATTACATTGAAGGTTGTGCAATGTAACAGCAATGTTTAGACTTAGGGATGGCACCCATTAGATAAAATACGGAACGGTTCCGTATTTTACTGAAAGAATAAACTTTTTGTTTTCGAAATGATAGTTTCCGGATTTGACCATATTAATGACCTAAGGCTCGTATTTCTGTGTGTTTATTATAATTAAGTCTATGATTTGATATTTGATAGAGCGATGGTAGGCAGCAGCAGGCTCGTAAGCATTCATTCAAACAGCATTTTCCTGAGTTTGCCAGCAGCCCTTCGCTGTGCTTCAAGCATTGCGCTGTTCATGAATTCAAGCCTATCAACTCCCGAGATTAAGCTGGCAATACTATAGTGCCTATAAGAACATCCAATGGTCAAAGGTATATGAAATACAATTTGTATAGAGGGAAATAGTCCTATAATTTCTATAATAACTACAACCTAAAACTTCTTAACTGGGAATATTGAAGACACATGTTAAAAGGAACCACCAGCTTTCTTATGTTCTCATGTTCTGAGCAAGGAACTTACATGGCTTTTTTTTACGTGGCACATATTGCACTTTTACTTTCTTCTCCAACACTGTGTTTTTGCATTATTTAAACCAAATTGAACATGTTTCATTATTTATTTGATACTAAATAGATTTTATTTATGTATTATATTAAGTTAAAATAAGTGTTCATTCAGTATTGTTGTAATTGTCATTATTACAAATATATATACAGTTGAAGTTGGAAGTTTACATACACCTTAGCTAAATACATTTAAACTCAGTTTTTCACCATTCCTGACATTTAACCCTAGTAAAAATTCCCTGTCTTAGGTCAGTTAGGATCACCACTTTATTTGAAGAATGTGAAATGTCAGAATAATAGTAGAGGGAATTATTTATTTCAGCTTTTATCTCTTTCATCACATTCCCAGGGGGTCAGAAGTTTACATACACTCCGTTAGTATTGCCTTTACATTGTTTAACTTGGGTCAAATGTTTTGGGTAGCCTACCACAAGCTTCCCACAATAAGTTGGGTGAATTCTGGCCCATTCCTCCTGACAGAGCTGGTGTAACTGAGTCTGGTTTGTAGGCCTCCTTGCTCACACACGCCTTTTCAGTTCTGCCCACACATTTTCTATAGGATTGAGGTCAGGGCTTTGTGATGGCCACTCCAATATTTTGACTTTGTTGTCCTTAAGCCATTTTGCCACAACTTTGGAGGTATGCTTGGGGTCATTGTCCATTTGGAAGACCCATTTGCGACCAAGCTTTAACTTCTTGACTGATGTCTTGAAATGTTGCTACAATATATACACATACTTTTCCTTCCTCTTGAAGCCATCTAGTTTGTGAAGTGCACCAGTCCCTCCTTCAGCAAAGCACCCCCACAATATGATGCTGCCACCCCCATGCTTCACGGTTGGGATGGTGTTCTTCGACTTGCAAGCCTCCCCCTTTTTCCTCCAAACATAACGATGGTCATTATGGCCAAACAGTTATATTTTTGTTTGATCAGACCAGAGGACATTTCTCCAAAAAGTACAATCTTTGTCCCCATGTGCAGTTGCAAACCTTAGTCTGTCTTTTTTATGGTGGTTTTGGAGCAGTGGCTTCTTCCTTGCTGAGCTGCCTTTCAGGTTATGTCGATATAGGACTTGTTTTACTGTGGATATAGATACTTTTGTACCTGTTTTCCCCAGCATCTTCACATTGATTTGCACTTTCCGCACCAAAGTATGTTTATCTCTAGGAGACAGAACGCGTCTCCATCCTGAGTGGTATGACGGCTGCGTGGTCCCATGGTGTTTATACTTGTGTACAATTGTTTGACAGATGAACGTGGTACCTTCAGGCGTTTTCATCCCAAGGATGAACCAGACTTGTGGAGGTCTTGAATTTTTTTCCTGAGGTCTTGGCAGATTTCTTTTGATTTTCCCATGATGTCAAGCAAAGAGGCCCTGAGTTTGAAGGTAGGCCTTGAAATACATCCACAGGTACACCTCCAATTGACTCAAATTATGTCAATTAGCCTATCAGAAGCTTCTAAAGCCATTACATTTTCTGGAATTTTCTAAGCTGTTTAAAGGCACAGTCAACTTAGTTTATGTAAACTTCTGACCCACTGGAATTGTGATACAGTGAATTATAAGTGAAATATTCTTGTCTGTAAACAATTGTTGAAAAAAATTACTTGTGTCATGCACAAAGTAGATGTCCTAAACGACTTGCCAAAACTATAGTTTGTTAAGAAGAAATTTGTGGAGTGGTTGAAAAATGAGTTTTAATGACTCCAACCTAAATGTATGCAAACTTCCGACGTCAACTGTATATATAAAAATCGCCCGATTTAATCGGTATCGGCTTTTTTTGGTCCTCCAATAATCAGTATCGGCGTTGAAAAATCATAATCGGTCGACCTCTAGTGTATATAGTGCATTCGTAAAGTATTTAGACCCCTTATACTTTTTCCACATTTTGTTATGTTATAGCCTTATTCTAAAATGAATAAAAAATAATTGTCAATCTACACACAATAACCCATAATGACAAAGCAAAAACAGGTTTGATCTTGTTCAAGTCCGGGCTCTGGCTGGGCCACTCAAGGAACTTCAGAGACTTGTCCCGAAGGCACTTCTGCTTTGTCTTGGCTGTGTGTTTAGTGTCGTTGTCCTGTTGGAAGGTGAACCTTCGCTCTCTGGAGCAGGTTTTCATCAAGGCTCTCTCTGTACTTTGCTCCATTCATCTTTCCCTCGATCCTGACTAGTCTTCCAGTCCCTGCCGCTGAGAAACATCCCCACAGCAGGCTTCCATCTGACCACTCTGCCATAAAGGCCTGATTGGTGGAGTGCTGCAGAGATGGTTGTCCTTCTAGAAGGTTCTCCCATCTCCACAAAGGAACTCTAGAGCTCTGTCAGAGTGCTCATCGGGTTCTTGGTCACCTCCCTGACCAAGGCCCTTCTCCTCCGATTGCTCAGTTTGGCCAGGCGGCCAACTCTAGGAAGAGTCTTGGTGGTTCCAAACTTGTGCCATTTAAGAATGAAGGAGGCCACTGTGTTCTTGGGGACCTTCAATGCTGCAGAAATGTTTTGGTACCCACAATCCTGTCTCGGAGCTCTACGGACAATTCCTTTGACCTCATGGCTTGGTTTTTGCTCTGACATGTTCTGTCAACTGTGGGACCTTTTATATAGACAGGTGTGTGCCTTTCCAAATCATGTCCAATCAAGTTAATTTACCACAGGTGGACTCCAATCAAGTTGTAGAAACATCTCAAGGATGATCAATGAAGCAGGATGCACCTGAGCTCAATTTCGAGTCTCATAACAAAGGGTCATAATACTTATGTAAATATGATATTTCAGTTTTATTTAAAAAAAATTATACATTTGCAAACATTTCCAAAAACCAGTTTTTGCTTTTTCTTCATGGGGTATTGTGTGTCAAGGATGATCAATGAAGCAGGATGCACCTGAGGTCAATTTCGAGTCTCATAACAAAGGGTCATAATACTTATGTAAATATGATATTTCAGTTTTATTTTAAAAAAATGATACATTTGCAAACAGATTGATGGGGGGGACTATTCAATCCATTTTAGAACAGGGCTGTAACGTAACAAAATGTGGAAAAAGTGACGGGTCTGAATACTTTCCGAATGCTCTGTATGTATGTTTCCAAAATACAGATTAAATGGGTCTATCCAAAGATGTAATTTCGTGAATGCCAGTGGTAGCCTAAAATTGGAGAGCGCTTTTATTGTCAAGAGTAAGCTCTTCCTCGCCACCTCTTTTATGTAAAGGTCGTTTTTTTAAACTCAGTTTTATGTCATGATATTACAAATGATATTGCAGAGTTATAATGTAGACATAAGCCTACTTCTCCTTCTCTAACTTTCACTTCTCCATTGTCCTCAAGTGGCCTGTTTTAAAACCAATGTTTAAGCGAAACTAGTGGTTAGGCAAGAGTAATGGTTGTGTGAATGGGAATAATGGAAACTACTAATTTCTCGGGGGATACCCATTTCTTTACCCACAAATGGCATATTCAAGAGCAGTCTAAATGAATGGACATACCCCTCAATCTTTTATATGGATGCTCATTACTTCATTAATCTTACAGGTATGGATACAGCCATCCTGTGAGGGCTCTGCTCCATTCTTAGAGCTGAAGGAAAATGTTGAATTTCAATGTCCTGAAGAAGGTCGTCTGTTCTATAGAGAGCCGAAGCTGAGTATAATTTGGCTGATAAGGTGTTTGATTGAAGTTACATCGGAGGGAGGATGTGGCTTAGGCAGCGGGCTCTGCTTTAGGCAGGAAGAGGAAGAGGCTGGCTCAGCTAACAATTGTTTGAGGAGCAAGATGAGACGACTATCACAAGCGGTTTTGTCATATTTGGTAAAAGACTCAACCATTGTTTTGTTGACATGGAACTACAGAGCCCAGGCCCCCATTCCTAAAAGGTCATAACTTTGTTAGTTTTGTTTATCTGATTCAAAATACAACCTCTACTACAGCACCTGAGCTCAATTAAAGATATTTGTTAAGAAGAGGGATGGCCCTAGAGAGCTACTGGTTGTTCAGGGTTTTGTTCCAGCCTTGCTCTAACACCTGCTTTCGCTAATCAATGTCCTCATTGGCCGCTTATTAGTTAGTAGAATCAGGTGTGTTAGAGCAGAGCTGGAGCAAAAGCATTCACACCCAATACAGTAGGAGGGTCAGCCAGTCCTGCTGTAAAACTAACGTAAACCATTGTTTATTTGTTCTTAATTACAGCAGATGGACCCTACCTCGAAATCATTGAACAGCCTAAACAGGTAACCCTTGTCTTCAGTGTGCTCCTTTTCTCAGTTACAGCATAGGCTATGTAATCAAAGTACACTTAAAATTAAAATGTTAACATATTTCAAAGTGATATTAAAAATGGTTTATTTGACTATCATTCATGTCTGTTCCAGCGGGGCTTCAGGTTCCGTTATGGGTGTGAGGGACCCTCTCACGGTGGGCTTCCAGGGGCCTCCAGCGAGAAGAACAGGAAGTCATATCCCCAGGTCAAGGTAAGTCCCACCCATAGAGAAAGATAGAGGCCTCTAGTGACCAAAAGGCTGTATTGAGGGTAGAGGTGGACCCGTTTCGAAATGGACCAGGTTCTTTCCCACTCAGACCCAATATGCATAAATATTTTTTAAATATGGAGACCCGTTTCGAGCAATCCAGAAGACAGCTAGATCCAGTATAGACCTGGTCGGATGCAGACTTGGTCCGATCCGAGTGAGGGAAGAAGGAGAAAAGTAATTTAAGCTACTTTATTAACCGGCGCTGATAAAGCGCGAGTGTGAGCGAGTGACAAGTTGAGTAGGAAGAGACAGCAACCAACCAAGCTGACGCGCGCTATAGTAGACTAATAGCTGCATAGCTAGGTTATTTATCATCCAATATGATTACGTAGTACCAGTCTTGACTGCATCAAACCGGGAGAAGCTAGTTAAGGTAGCTAATGTTAGCTAGCTAGCTAGGCTAATTGAGGCTGCATGCGCTTTCTCATCCTACAGTTAATAATAACAACAACTCCATTCAGAAAATTAAGTAGCAGCCTACACATTGGCTCTTGGTCGTTGTGGCCTATCTTCCTTCTTTAACTTTTAATTGTCATTTTAATTCCATCTTCCATTGATTAGATATCTCCTAACTTTTGCCAGAGACGGCGCGAGGCTCTATGACTAGCCTATTGCCGCTTTGTTGACTTAAGATTGTCAAACAACAAGCCACACACTCCACTCTCGTGAAAAGCAAGAGCAGCAGCATAAAGGATCAAATATCTCTCTCTCTACTGCAGCAGTCGTGTTTGGATCTGTACGGGCCCTTCCGGACAAGTCATTTTAAAATTATACATACCCAAGCCATATCAGATCCGACCCAGACCTGTGACATTATTTAGAGTTCTTGCTCGGGTTTTAGGGTACAGGTGGATCTGTGAAGACCTCTAATTGAGGGCTTCTACCATTTTAATGTAGTTAACTGGGTGGGACCTGTGTGGGAGTCATGTCCAACTGGGTCATAAGGAGGGATCAGACAATTGTGAAGAAGAAAATTGACTACTTCAAAACGGAGATTGCCTCAATGACCCATGCTGTCACAGATGCTATAATGGCATAGATACAAAGATGAGTCCTTTATGTATCTCTATGGTCCCACCAACATGTCCTTCCTGATGTTATTTTTTTCCTTCCATTCTTCAGTCACACCTTCTGTCCTTCATTCTGTCTTTCTATCCATCCTTCCTTTGTTCTTTCCCTTTCCTCCGTTACTTTCTTTTTTCCTTTCCCTCCTTGATGCCTGCTGTCCGTCCTTCTCGCCTTTCTTCTTTTGATTTTTCAACTAAACAAGCGGAAGTAGGAATTCCCCATGAGATTCCTAGGAATTTTGTGTCTCACCTGTTTGAGGTGTAATCATTTTTTTAATGTTTGAATGAAAACTTTTTAATAAGCTCCTCCTGCATTTCAAGCTAACATTTAAATGTCCATCCTGACAGAAATCTGTTCATACAAATAACACAATTTTCCCCCACACAAACACACACAGATACATTATTTGTATCTTTAGGCAATTTGAACTATGTTCAGACTGTACTCTGGGAAATCCCCTCTTGTTATGCCTCCAAATATTTCCCTCAAGCAGTAAGAGTAGGTATTGTCTGTTGGTGATGAGTCACTTCTTCTGAGCGTGTTTTTGTTTCAATACATTTTAACCTTTACACCTGAGGGGTTTTTTGCTAAAAGGTTTTTAAGTTATATTTTATTGGAGCAAGACATGAGAATGGATAGTCATTCAATGGTCAGGGGAAAGAGGAATGTCCTCTTAATTTCTTCAGTAAGCTCTAAGTTCTGTTCACAGGATTTTTTTTGTACTTGTTTTTTTTGTAGAATATACCTTTATTATTCCCCGCAAACCCTACCACCCTTCCCCCAATTGGAGAAAACTAATAAACAAAGACATTTAGGCTTCTACCTTCAGTTTATACTTATTATACACATTTTACAGACACAATCTATTTTACAAGAATTATTTTGTTTGTTTTTAGTCCTTCCTCTATATCTGATGTCCATCCAGTTTGATTTCTATTTGTAACTGTGCTATTTCACAACATTTCTGAACCTATACACATTTTACAGACCCTGTATGTTTTACATTTGTTATCTTGTTATTAGTCCCACCCTTCAGCTCCATTCAACCCCTCCCATCTATCTCTTAACACCATCCATTTTGGATTTCTATTTGCCATATATTTTTCAACTGTGCTGTGATGCTTCACAACAGTACTGAACCTTTCTATTCTCATAGCTTCTACAGATTGTAAATTAAAGATACATTTTTGTTTTTGCTAAAATAATGATTATATTATTGATCGATTGACTGGCTTTTCAAATCACCCAGTGTTGCCATCTGCAGCGTTAGTTCTAGGTAAATGTTGCAATTATTCAGCCGTTCCTGGACCTGTAACCAAAAAAACGAGCTACATATGGACAGTATCAAAATAAATGATCTAATGACTCTGCCTCCTCAAAGCAAAATCTGCAGAGCTGGGAAGATTGTATCCCACATATATATATAATATTCTATTGGTTGCAAGAATTTTGTATAATCATTTAAATTGAAAAGTTTTGAATCCGGGATAGTTTTTTGCGTGTCAAGTCATAAACCACGTGCCATGGAATCAGTACATCGAAAATCTCTTCCCAACTATTTTGCAACTTATATGACACAGCTGTCAATTTTGGTCCTTAAATGAAACTGAAACAATTTTCTTTAACCATTTATGTTATTTAATGCAGGGCCGACAGATAAGTTCCTTACTTTTTCCCCCTTCCACTTGCCTCTTCTATTTTTATGGTAATGCAGCAATTAGTTGGTTGTAATTTTGGGTAGAGCAGACATTCCCATGTCTGTGTTAGCTGCATGTGTGACAACTTCACCAGTCCTATTTATGATACATTATTTTTAAATGATAAATTATATAGAAAAATACATTTTTTTTTATCAATTGGTGTATTTGAGTTTAACCACTATGTGTTGTATTATTTGTTCTGTCTTTTCAGGTGGATTAAACTGAAATGAAATCATACCTGTCTCAACATCAAGAGTGAAGAGGCGATTCCGGGATGCTGGCCTTCTAGACAGAGTGTCTGTGTTCATTTGCACATCTTAATCTTTTATTTTTATTGGCCAGTCTGAGATATGGCTTTTTCTTTGCAACTCTGCCTAGAAGGCCAGCATCCCAGAGTTCTTCACTGTTGACATTGAGACTGGTGTTTTGCAGGTGCTATTTAATGAAGCTGCCAGTTGAGGACTTGTGATATGTCTGTTTCTCAAACTAGACATTCTAATGTACTTGTCCTCTTGCTCAGTTGTGCACCGGGGCCTCCCACTCCTCTTTCTATTCTGGTTCGAGCCATTTTGCACTGTTCTGTGAAGGGAGTAGTACACGGCATTGTACGAGGTCTTCAGTTTCTTGACAATTTCTTGCATGGAAAAGCAAAAAAAAAAAGACAATTTCTCAGAACAAGAATAGACTGACGAGTTTCAGAAGAAAGTTCTTTGTTTCTAGCTACCTGTAATCGAACCCACAAATGCTGATGCTCAAGATACTAAACTAGTCTAAAGAAGGCCAGTTTTATAGCTTCTTTAATCAGAACAAGCAGAACCCATCCAACTTGAAGGAGCTGGAGTAGTTTTGCCTTGAAGAATGGCAAAAATCCCAGTGGCTAGATGTGCCAAGCTTATAGAGACATACCCCAAGAGACTTGCAGCTGTAATTGCTGCAAAAGATGGCTCTACAAAGTATTGACTTTGGGGGGGTGAATAGTTATGCACGCTCAAGTTTTCTGTTTTTTTGTCTTATTTCTTGTTTGTTTCACAATAAAAAAAAATATATTTTGCATCTTCAAAGTGGTAGGCATGTTGTGTAGATTAAATTATACAAAACAAGGGGGAAAAATGCCAAGGGGGTGAATACTTTCGCAAGCCACTGTATATAAAGTGCTTTAATTTCTAAATGATAAAACATATGTATAACAATACCCTCAAATAAAATGTAACGTTCTGTATCCCTACCTCATATGAAATCTCAAATCCCAAATGCTAGAGTATAAGGCCACATTAACAATTTTAGCTTCACTGTCCAAATGCATATGGAGGAGAGTGTATATAAATCATCATCCCCCTTCTCCCTGCCATTTACTTTGTTTTAAGCCTGTTGGGAATTTCCTCCTGTGTCATAGAGGTAATTACTAGGGACTGTCGAGTGGCATCACCAACAGGAAACTGTGTTTTCAGATCGCCTCCACGGTCTCAGAATCTTGACTGCCTCAGTGTAAAACATAGAGGTGTCTCTCAAACCTGTTCTATAGGTTGTAGAGGCAGATATAGCCCACTGTCTATGCTGTGCTTCTGTACATAAAGTTACATAGTACATTGATGTGAGTTCTCTTTTAAATGCAGTGGATAAAGACGGGGGTGGAGGCGAGACATTTGAACTCCAGTGCAGGCTAAAGACTTTTCTAGGTAGGCAAATTCAAAATGTGCTCTTCAGTCTCACCCTCTGACTGCTGCACCTAACAGCATATGTACCATTTCTTGGAACGTGGTTGGTTTTGTATGGAGGCCAATTTTGGCTGGGAGAACCAGAAAGAGGTGAAGTGAAGGCATTTGTCTACAGTGTAGTAATTCTTTTGTGTAAGATTTCAAAGTGGTTAGATGGCATACTTTTACGTTTTGTGTCTATTACATGTGTTGATATCCATAAGCATCCGTTACTCCCAGAGTTAATCATTTACAGTACCAGTCAAAAGTTTGGACACCTACTCATGCAAGTTTTTTTTTTTTTTTTAAATGTGTACTATTTTCTGTTGTCGAATAACACTGAAGACCTCAAAACTATGAAATAACACATATGGAATCATGTAGTAACCAAAAAAGTGACAGCTTTGCACACTCTTGGCATTCTCTCAACCAGCTTCATGAGGTAGTCACCTGGAATGCATTTCCATTAACAGGTTTGCCTTGTTAAAAGTTAATTTGTGGAATTTCTTTCCTTAATACCTGTTGTACCTATGGGTTCCCATGCGGGAGAACTACACCCCCTCGTTGAGCTGAAACGGTGGCGCAGGGAATGCAAAAATATTCTTAGAAATATTTAACCTCCACACATTAACAAGTCCAATACCTCAAATGAAAGATAAACACCTTGTTTGTTCATCTACCCAGCGTGTCAGATTTTTAAAATGTTTTACGGCGAAAACACAGCATATATTTATGTTAGACCACCACCAAAACAAAGAAAAAACGCAGCCATTTTGTAGAACAAAAGATACAATCACAAAAGCAGGATTAAAAGAAAAATCATTCACTAACCAATCAGTTATGTTGTGACAAGGTATACCCTATTTGGTAAAAGACCAAGTCCATATTATGGCAAGAACAGCTAAAATAAGCAGAGAAATGACAGTCCATCATTACTTTAAGACATGAAGGTCAGTCAATCTGGAAAATGTAAATAACTTTGAAAGTTTCAAGTGCAGTCGCAAAAACCATCAAGTGCTATGATGAAACTGGCTCTCATGAGGACCGCCACAGGAAAGGAAGACCCAGAGTTATCTCTGCTGCAGAGGATAAGTTCATTAGAGTTACCAGACTCAGAAATTGCAGCCCAAATAAATGCTTCAGAGTTCAAGTAACAGACAAACCTCAACATAAACTGTTCAGAGGAGACTGCGTGAATCAGGCCTTAGTGGTCGAATTGCTGCAAAGAAACCACTACTAAAGGACACCAATAAGAAGAAGAGACTTGCTATTTTTAGTTTGCCTTTGTGAGACGCAGAGTAGGTGAACGGATGATCTCTGCATGTGTGGTTCCCACCGTGAAGCATGGAAGAGGAGGTGTGATGGTGTGGGAGTGCTTTGCTGGTGACACTGTCAGTGATTTATTTAGAATTCAAGGCACACTTAACCAGCATGGCTACCACAGCCTTCTGCAGCGATACGCCAAGCCATCTGGTTTGCTCTTAGTGGGACTATCATTTGTTTTTCAACAGGAAAATTACACAAAACATACCTTCAGGCTGTGTAAGGGCTATTTGACCAAGAAGGAGAGTGATGGAGTGCTACATTCGATGACCTGGCCTCCACAATCACCTGACCTCAACCAAATTGAGATGGTTTGGGATGAGTTGTACCACAGCATGAAGGAAGCATGAAGGAAAAGCAGACAAGTGTTCAGCATATGTGGAAACTCCTTCAAGACTGTTGGAAAAGCATTCCAGGTGAAGCTGGTTAAGAGAATGCCAAGAGTGTGCAAAGCTGTCAAAGGCAAAGGGTGGCTACTTTGAAGAATCTCAGAAAAGTGTTAAACAGATCTAAATATTTTATGGTTTACTATATGATTCCATATGTGTTATTTCATAGTTTTGATTTATTCACTATTATTCTACAATGTAGAAAATAGTAAAAATAAAGAAAAACAACGTAATGAGTAGGTGTGTCCAAACTTTTGACTGGTACTGTATGTGATGCATCATTGTGACGGCATTAAATGAATGGGATCAGCCTTTGACAGATCAAGCATGTTTACACTATAGTTGGATCTATGTTGGCTTCCTGTTAGTTCAAACAGAACTTTGTGAGACGTTGGTGTGTGTGTCATAGAAAGTCATTCATCTGCATGCAATTCATATCTGTTCACTGAAGAGAAATGTGCATTCTCTTCTCTGTGAAGAATGGGTGACATAAGTTGAGGGGTTTCCTGTGAAGGGTTTTAGAAGGATGGGATCTTTAGCTGAAGTTGTGGAAGAACTTGACATTTTACCATTGTTTGAAAATAGCCCTGGTTACATGAAGGACTGAGATTGTGAAACCTACCCTAACCCAGGGTTCTACACTAAAGTTTTCCACTGGTGGCACTGGTGCTACTGGCATTTTTAGTTGGTGGCACCAGAACATGTTTTGGTCGCACCAATTTTGAAAAATAATTTAGAAAAATAATTTATTTTAGAGGAGGACTGTGATTTTCCCCCAGTTTTCACTATCAAAATCACACTTTTTATATAGAAAAACAAGATTGGAGTTCTTAACTGCACAACTATTCTTAAGCAACATAAGGGACAATTATTTTAGGTCTGGGTAAAATATTAGAAATGTTGATTTGTTTTTGTGAAGTTACCCTTTTAATTCAGATGTGCACCAGCCAGATGGTTTTGTTTGGCTAGCTGTGTTTCTGTAGCACACTTGTGATGGAGTGTTCAAATCAAATGGCCACTGGATTGATAGGCATAGGTAGGCATAGTTACCTTTTTAATTGCCTTACTCTAACTGTTTTAGCAGTGGTGGAAAAAGTACTCAATTGTCATACTTGAGTAAAAGTAATACAAAATGACTCAAGTGAAGGTCACCCAGTGAAATATTACTTGAGTAAAAGTCTAAAAGTATTTGGTTTTAAATATACTTAAGTATGAAAAGTGAAAGTATAAACCATTTCAATTTATTTTTTATATTTTTTATTGACGGATAGCCAGGGGCACACTCCAACACTCAGACATAATTTACAAACGAAGCATTTGTGTTTAGTGAGTCCGCCAGATCAGAGGCAGTAGGGATGACCAGGGATGTTCTCAAAACAAACTCTGAATCAACTATATTTGGGAGAAGGTTGAAACACACATGAAACATTCATGGACATTTAGCTAGCTTGATGTTGCTAGCTAATTTGTCCTGAGATATAGGCATGTCCATTTTTTTTTTTTTTTTTTTTTTTTGAGTCACACAAAATCGTGTGTTCTTTACTCCGACAATGAATCCATAGGGGAAACCTAGTTAGTTTCTAGTAATCTCTCCTAGTTCAGTCTTCTTCTGTGGATTTTTTTATGGCGGTTGGCAACCAACTTTTTCAGGTGCATTACTGCAACCTACTGAAGTGTGGACCTTGTTCATCTGTCAATCACCCACGTGTATGTGTGTGGGGAGAGGTGGGACTTGACAGCGCCTCAAGTGTCTAAAATAGAACCATGTTCTATGTTAGCGCCTGGTAATGTTTGGATGAAATTATTGAATAAGATGTATGTGTACATTTATTTTGCAACACTCTCCCATACAACACAGGCGGTGTGATCAGCATATAACCCTTTGTCAAAATCTGAGCCATGTGTAAAACTGTTTTCATTCAGCATTTCTTTCATGTATTCATTTGGTTGATGCATCACTCAGAAATGGTTTACCATTTTTACTGGCATATTCCACTGTTTTGAATGCTGTGTGTTTATGTGTGATTTGCATGTGTGTGTTTTTTGACGTATGAGTGACACACTTCCCCCCTAGAGAAAGTGTGTGACTAACCTCATTTGGTTAATTCATCACTCAGAAATTGTTTACCATTTGGACTGGGATTTTTAACTGTTTCGAATGATGTGTGTGTTGTTGTCGTTGTTGCAAAAGTGACTAATTTTACCCCTAGAGAAAGTGTCTGAATAACCACATGAGAAACAAAGCACAAAGTGACAGTAACACTCTAGCTCCTAACTGTCACTCAGTCAAGGTATGACTGAACTAGCTACACAGGCCAAGAGCCAATAAACCCGAGAGCACATTTTAGATTTGACAAGATTATTATGTAATTTTTTTAAACACTACCATACTATGTAAGCAGTCTGGCACACTAGGCTATCGTTCTAATAGCTTGTCTAAAACGTGTCTCCCTCTAAAAAGGACATTGGTGTTGTCTTTGCAGATCTGTAACTACCAGGGGTTGGCACGTGTGGTGGTACAGCTGGTGACCAACTCTAAAGATGCCCACCTCCATGCCCACAGTTTGGTGGGCAAGCAGTGTGACAAAGGCATCTGCATCACAGACCAACAGCCCAAAGACTCCAGCATCAGGTGTGTCTCCACCGCTCTCTCTAGTTAGCATTGCGCATTAACACACACTAGGGCTGGTAAGGTAATTGAATAAACATGTAACCAACAAAAATATGCCAAAATCCGACCTGAATCGCCACTCTGTCTGCTGAATTTAGCTATCCAATGTCATTATTGGTGAGTGTGGACATTTTCAGTGCATTCAGCAAAGTATTCAGACGCCTTGACTTTTTCCACATTTCGTTACGTTACAGCCTTATTCTAAAATTGATAACATTTTAAATACATTTAATCGTCAATTTATGCACAATAACCCATCATGACAAAGTTAAAACAGGTTATTTGACATTTTTGTCTATATAAGGTCCCACAGTTGACAGTGCATGTCAGAGCAAAAACCAAGCAACGAGGTCAAAGGAATTGTCCATAGAGCTCCGAGACAGGATTGTGTCGAGGCACAGATCTGGGGAAGGGTATCAAAAAATGTCTGCAGCATTGAAGGTCCCCAAGAACACAGTGGCCTCCATCATTCTTAAATGGAAGAAAGTTGGAACCACCAAGGCTCTCCCTCGAGCTGGCTGCCCGGCCAAACTGAGCAATCAGGGGAGAAGGGCCTTGGTCAGGGAGGTGACCAAGAACCCAATGGTCACTCTGACAGAGTTCAAGAGTTCCTCTGATGAAACCAAGATTGAATTGTTTGGCCTGAATGCCAAACATCATATCTGGAGGAAACCTGGCACCATCCCTACGGTGAAGCATGGTAGTGACAGCATCATGCTGTGAGAATGTTTTTCAGAGGCAGGGACTTGGAGACTAGTCAGGATCGAGGGAAAGATGAAGAGAGAAAGGTACAGAGAGATCCTTGATGAAAACCTGCTCCAGAGCGCTCAGGACCTCCGACTGGGGCGAAGGTTCACCTTCCAACAGGACAACGACCCTAAGCACACAGCCAAGACAACGCAGGAGTGGCTTCGGAACAAGTCTCTGAATGTCCTTGAGTGGCCCAGCCAAAGCGACGCTCCCCATCCAGCCTGACAGAGCTTGAGAGGATCTGCAGAGAAGAATGGTATAAACTCCCCAAATACAGGTGTGCCAAGCTTGTAGCGTCATACCCAAGAAGACTCGAGGCTGTAATCCCTGCCAAGGGTGCTTCAACAATGTACTGAGTAATGGGTCTGAATACTTGTAAATGTCATATTTGTTTTTTTGTTTAAAAATAATGTACGAACATTTGTAAAAACTTGTTTTTGTTTTGTCATTAGGGGATATTGTGTGTAGATTGATGAGGGAACATTCAATTTGAGAATAAGACTGTAACGTAATAAAATGTGGAAAAAGTCAAGGGGTCTGAATATTTCCGAATGCACTGTATAAGCAAAAGTGAATTATCAATGTTAGAAAAAACGAATTTGAGATCAAATAGGCTAGCAAACGTCAGGTCTATGTACATAACCCAGAGGCATGACCACTGCACGTGATAGATTGACCCACTAGAGGACAGAAGATTTACCTGCCTTAATTTTGCAAACCATTAACCAAAATTCCATGATCTTCACAGCCCTAACACACACCACCGACAGAACCAGTTAGCTTACCGGTAAATGAGTATGTTTAACACCTTTAACTGTTTGCTTATTGACAACATTGCAGAAATGTCTGGACATCCTATAGGACCATTATGGATCCTTCCTTTGAGATCATATGTAATGATGTGATTTCTGACTTAGGGTTTCCCCATCTAACTTGAATTGACCTTATGGTGTTATATCTTGCAGTAATTCTTAAAAATGTACCACATGTAAATTAGACATTCCTTGTGACAGTTTCCCCAACCTGGGCATCCTCCATGTGACCAAGAAGAATGTGAGTAAGACACTGGAGGACCGCATGACTGAGGCCTACCGGATGGGCTACAACTGTGGCATTGTCATCCACCCCGAGATAGACGCCATCCAGGGAGAGGTTCGCATCCCCCGGGAGCTCACTGGTCAGTCACCTTTAAGACAATTTGATTGAATTCATGTATTTCTGCAGAGCACTAACAATATTTGTTGTTTTGCATATATATGAATATATACGCACCGCCAACTTCACACTCAACCTTCGTGTGTGTGTGTGTGTGTGTGTGTGTGTCTGCCTTCAGATCACCAGAGAAGCATGATCTGCAGTGCAGCAACCAAGCAGGCTAAAGAGATGGACCTAAGCGTGGTGCGCCTCATGTTCACAGCCTTCCTCCCAGATAGTGACGGGGGCTTCTCCCGTAGACTGGACCCCGTCATATCAGACCCCATTTTCGACAGCAGTAAGTCACTAACAGCCACCTCGTCACTAAGCGCCAAATCAACTACAGTTCTGGTGAAAATGTGCCCGTTGACATCAATGCATGATTTATGAAAAAAAAGATTAGGCCATTAGTGCTGTGTTTCCCAGTGTGCTGTGACCCCAACAAGACAACGGTTCTAGCTAGCTAGCTGAAACAGTCTTTAGCCATGACCCAATAAGAACTGTCTGTGCTCCACCATTTTGTTTCTTCTTTACATTATCAGTGAAGGATGTTCCATTACACTTCACGAAGTCCATCAATGAATCCCCCACCTCACCATAGACACACACCATATTAGGATACATAGTACCCAGTAGTGCCTCAGCTTAATGAAGCTCAGGAAGGAACTACTGTTTGAACAAATGAATAGAACCATTATTGTGCCTCTCAATACTGAATTCATGTAATTAGTCACTGAGTTTAAGATGTATTGAAGTAAAAACCACATCAGTGTGCACTGGTTTCATTTTCCTAGCGCTGTACTTCCACTACGTCACGTTTCTTACTCGGCTTCCTCTCGCAGGCTGAAACTAGGCCTTCAATTTCATTTTGATGCCTGCCCTTTACTGTGTGAAAGCATCCACACAGTTTGTGTCAAGTCTTTTTTTTCCACATTTGGTGTCTCTGTGGTTTTTTGAAATGAGAAAATATTTTTGAAGAGAAACAAGTAAAATAGTGGTTCCAGTTTGATAACAATGAGCAATTTCAAGGATTTACAAGGAATCCAATATGAATTATGCACAGTAAAGAGAAGTGTTTTCATTACAGTGCCTTCAAAGTATTCACACCGCTTAACTTTTTCCACATTTTGTTTGTGTGTTTGAGGCCTGAATTTAAAATGAATTACATTTTGATTTTTGTCACTGGCATACACCCCCATAATGTCAAAGAGAAAAATGTTTTTAGAAACGTTTACAAATGTATTAAAAATGAAAAGCTGAAATGTCTTGAGTCAATAAGTATTAGTATACCCCTTTGATATGGCAAACCTAAATAAGTTCAGGAGTAAACATTTGCATGGATCCACTCTGTGTGCAATAATAGTGTTTAACATGATTTTTGAATGACTGCCTCCTCTATGTACCCCACACATACAATTTATTTAAGGTCCCTCAGTTGAGCAGTGAATTTCAAACACAGATTCAACCAAAAAGACCAGGGAGGTTTTCCAATGCCTTGCAGAGAATTGGTAGATGGGTACTTTTTTTAAAAAAAATTAAAGCTGACATTAAATATCCCTTTGAGGGCCTCCCGGGTGGCGCAGTGGTTAAGGGCAGAGACTCTGTGTTCGCGCCTAGGCTCTGTCACAACCGGCCGCGACCGAGAGGTCTGTGGGGCGACGCACAATTGGCCTAGCGTCGTCCGGGTTAGGGAGGATTTGGCCGGTAGGGATATCCTTGTCTCATCGCGCTCCAGCGACTCCTGTGGCGGGCCGGGCGCAGTGCACGCTAACCAAGGTTGCCAGGTGCACGGTGTTTCCTCCGACACATTGGTGCGGCTGGCTTCCGGGTTGGATGCGCGCTGTGTTAAGAAGCAGTGCGGCTTGGTTGGGTTGTGTATCGGAGGACGCATGACTTTCGACCTTCATCTCTCCCGAGCCCGTACGGGAGTTGTAGCGATGAGACAAGATAGTAGCTACTAACAATTTGAAGCCATGAAATTGGGGAGAAAAGGGGGGTAAAATTCACACACACAAAAAAAAAATAATAATATCCCTTTGAGCATGGTGAAGTTATTAACTACACTTATATCAATACACCCAATCACTACAAAGATACAGCGTCCTTCCTAACTCAGTTGCTGGAGAGGAAGAAAACCGCTCCGGGATTACATCATGAGGCCAATGGTGACTTTAAAACAGTTAGAGTTTAATGGCTGTGATAGGAGAAAATGGAGGCTGGAGCAACAACATTGTAGTTACTCCACAATACTAACCTAATTGACAGAGTTAAAAGAAGGAAGCCTGTACAGAACAACAAGCAACAAGGCTCTAAAGTAATACTGCAAAAATGTGGAAAAGCAATTAACTTTTTGTTCGGAATACAGAGTGTTATGTTTGTGGCAAATCCAATACAACACATTACTGAGTACCACTCTCCATATTTTCAAGCATAGTGGTGGCTGCATCATGTTATGGGTATGCTTTTAAACATTAAGGACTGGGAAGTTTTTTAGGATAAAACATTTTATGGAGTGACGCTAAGCACAGGCAAAATCCTAGAGGAAAACCTGGTTCAGTCTGCTTTCCACCATACACTGACAGATTAATTTACCCTTCAGCAGGACAATAACCTTAAACACAAGGCCAAATGTACACTGGAGTTGCTTACCAAGAAGACATGTTCCTGAGTGTCCGAGTTACAGTTTTGACTAAAATCTGCTTGAAAATCTATGGCAAGACCTGAAAATGGTTTTCTATCAATGATCAACAACCAATTTTGAGAATTTTGAAAATAGTAATGGGTAAATGTTGCACAATCCAGGTGTGGAAAGCTGTTAGAGACTCACAGCTGTAATCGCTGCAAAAGGTGCTTTTACAAAGTATTGACTCGGGTATGAAAACAAACATTTCTAAAAAAAACAAAAACATGTTTTCACTTTGTCATTATGGGGTATTGAGTGTAGATGGGTGAGATTTATTATTTTTTAAACCATTTTGAATTCAACCTGTCATAAAACAAAATGTTAAGGTGTTTGAATACTTTCTGAAGGAAGTGTACCTATTAGCTGTCAATAAATGAGAAGTAACGGTATTCTGCCTGCACTAAACAGAAGATCTGAGTTCCCTTATTCTGTTTGTAGAAGCTCCTAATGCATCCAACCTGAAGATTGTGCGGATGGACCGCACAGCTGGCTGTGTGACAGGAGGAGAAGAGGTCTACCTGCTCTGTGACAAGGTCCAGAAAGGTACAGTATGTGACTGGAATGGCTTTGTCATCTATGATCCCGAGTGTGATTTATCACCGTTATCATGAAGATAACGTAGTCAACACGCAGTCTGAAGCCACATGCAGTCTGAAGCAACATGTAGTCAACACATAGTCTGAAGCAACATGTCGTCTGAAGCAACATGTCGTCTGAAGCAACACATAGTCTGAAGCAACATGTAGTCAACACGTAGTCTGGAGCAACACGTAGTCAACACGCAGTCTGAAGCAACATGTAGTCAACACATAGTCTGAAGCAACATGTCGTCTGAAGCAACATGTCGTCTGAAGCAACACAGTCTGAAGCAACATGTAGTCAACACATAGTCTGAAGCCACATGCAGTCTGAAGCAACATGTAGTCAACACATAGTCTGAAGCCACATGCAGTCTGAAGCAACATGTAGTCAACACATAGTCTGAAGCAACATGTCGTCTGAAGCAACATGTAGTCAACACATAGTCTGAAGCAACATGTCGTCTGAAGCAACATGTAGTCAACACATAGTCTGAAGCAACATGTCGTCTGAAGCAACATGTAGTCAACACATAGTCTGAAGCCACATGCAGTCTGAAGCAACATGTAGTCAACACATAGTCTGAAGCCACATGCAGTCTGAAGCAACATGTAGTCAACACATAGTCTGAAGCAACATGTCGTCTGAAGCAACATGTAGTCAACACGTAGTCTCTCCGGCTCTTAGTTCTGTGTGACATCGTCAGACTGTTCAAGAAGGAAGTCCTCCGGCCTGCTTTTCCAGGAAGAGGTTTATAGCGGTGTATTGTCCTCTCTCTACCTTTTTGTTTTTAGCCGTATTGGCCTGTTGGCAAAACGTCAACAAACCTGGAATGCAAGATCCTCTCTTGGGACAGAAGTTCAAGTCTTTTTTTGGGCTCTGCTGTTTGACCACCAAACAAAAGGCCTCATCTCAAGTCTATTTCTACCTTTTTATTTATTTATTTTATTTAACCTTTTATTTAACAAGGCAAGTCAGTTAAGAACAAATTCTTATTTACAATGACAGCCTACCAAAAGGCCTCCTGTGGAGATGGGGGCTGGGATAAAATACACATCACGACAAGAGAGACACCACAACACTATATAAAGAGAGACCTACGACAACAACATAGCATGGCAGCAACACATGAAAACACAGCATGATAGCAGCACAAAACATGGTACAAACATTATTGGGCACAGACAACAGCACAAAGGGCAAGTACAGTTGAAGTCGGAAGTTTACATACACTTAGGTTGGAGTCATTAAAACTCGTTTTTCAACCACTCCACAAATTTCTTGTTAGCAAACTATAGTTTTGGCAAGTCGGTTAGGACATCTACTTTGTGCATGACACAAGTAATTTTTCCAACAATTGTTTACAGACAGATTATTTCACTTATAATTCACCGTATCACAATTTCAGTGGGTCAGAAGTTTACATACACTAAATTGACTATGCCTTTAAACAGCTTGGAAAATTCCAGAAAATTATGTCATGGCTTTAGAAGCTTCTGATAGGCTATTGACATAATTTGAGTCAATTGGAGGTGTACCTGTGGATGTATTTCAAGGCCTACCTTCAAACTCAGTGCTTTTTTGCTTGACATCATGGGAAAATCAAAAGAAATCAGCCAAGACCACAAGTCTGGTATCTATATCCACAGTAAAACGAGTCCTCTATCGACATAACCTGAAAGGCCACTCGGCAAGGAAGAAGCCACTGCTCCAAAACCGCCATAAAAAAGCCAGACTACGGTTTGTAACTGCACATGGGGACAAAGATCGTACTTTTTGGAGAAATGTCCTCTGGTCTGATGAAACAAATATAGAACTGTTTGGTCATAATGACCATCGTTATGTTTGGAGGAAAAGGGGGGATGTTTGCAAACTGAAGAACACCATCCCAACCGTGAAGCATGGGGGTGGCATCATCATGTTGTGGGGGTGCTTTGCTGCAGGAGGGACTGGTGCACTTCACAAAATAGATGGCATCATGAGGATGGAAAAGTATGTGGATATATTGACGCAACATCTCAAGGCATCAGTTAGAGTTAAAGCTTGGTCGCAAATGGGTCTTCCAAATGGATAATGACCCCAAGCATACTTCCAAAGTTGTGGCAAAATGACTTAAGGACAACGAAGTCAAGGTATTGGAGTGGCCATCGCAAAGCCCTGACCTCAATCCCACAGAACTGAAAAAGCGTGTGCGAGCAAGGAGGCCTACAAACCTGACTCAGTTACACCAGCTCTGTCAGGAGGAATGGGCCAAAATTCACCCAATTTATTGTGGGAAGCTTGTGGAAGGCTACCCGAAACATTTGACCCAAGTTAAAAAATTTAAAGGCAATGCTACCAAATACTAATTGAGTGTATGTAAACTTCCGACCCACTGGGAATGTGATGAAAGAAATAAAAGATTAATTAAATCATTCTCTCTACTATTATTCTGACATTTCACATTTTTAAAATAACGTGGTGATCCTAACTGACCTAAGACGGAATCGTTACTAGGATTAAATGTCAGGAATTGTGAACAATGAGTTTAAATGTATTTGGCTACGGTGTATGTAAACTTTTGACTCCAACTGCAGGTAGAGGAGACAATACATCATGCGAAGATAATGTTCTATACACTGATCTTTACAGGAAACCTACTGATCGTAACAGTTTGTTGTGGGCCGATAGTTGTCACCCACTTGCCTTGAAAAACAGTTTGCCCTACAGCCAATTCTGTCGAATCAAAAGAATTAGCAAAAAACACTCCGATTTCGACAGAAAGAAAATTCAAGGAGAGGGGCTACAAAAATGGTCAGATTAATGCCGCCATTGAGAAAATTCAAAACAAAACAAGACATGACCTTTTTGGTCATGGTCAGTCTCGCAAAAATAAGCATTATTGCGCTCTAACTACCCGCTATTCAAGGTGCGCTGAACAAATTAAGGGAATCGTTCACAAACATTGGCACATTCTAAGATCCGATGACGGTATCGTGTTTTCAGAGCCTCCCTTGATCGTATTCTCGCTGGGCAGGAATCACAGAGATCAACTGGTAATCTCTGATTTACCACCCCAACAACAACCCTGGAATGCAAGATCCTCTTTTGGGACCTCAGTTCGTCTTTTTTTGTGTTCTGCTGTTTGACCTCCAAACAAAGGGCCTCATCTCGAGTCTATTTCTACCTTTTTATTTAACATGGCAAATCAGTTAAGAACAAATTATTTACAATGACAGCCTACCAAAAGGCCTCCTGTGGGGACAGGGATGGGATTCAAAATGTAGGACAAAACACACATCATGACAAGAGAGACAACACGACATAAAGAGAGTCCTAGGACGACAACATAGCATAGCAGCAACACATGATAACACAGCATGGTAGCAACACAACATGGCAGCAGCACATGGTAGCAGCACAAAACAGGGTACAAACATTGTTGGGCACAGACAACAGCACAAAGCGCAAGTAAGTAGAGACAACAATACACCACGCAAAGCAGCCACAACTGTCAGTAAGGGTGTCCACTCGCTGTATCATGCTTTGCAGTCCATCAGTGGTATACTACTCCAGCCCTTCAGTCTTTTGTTTCAGCCCAGTTCTATGACACTTCATTCAGACAAAGCATACTGAAGATCACGATTTTAGTCGATTCTTTGAAATATTAGTGTTGGGTTGGAGCAAAGGTCTGCACACCCAGCAGCTCTCCCAGGACTTGAGTTTTGTACGGTGCAGCTAAAACATTCCAATAGGATATTCAAATACTTCTGTAGTTGTGTGTCAGTAGTGGGTGGCACCACTTCCTTGTTATCTTGAAAATAAGTTTTTTTTTTTCTAGTCATCTTCTATTATCCTCCAATATCTTTCACGTCACCAGTTTGTTCTTTTACTCCTAGTTTGAAAGTGGTGTTGTGACCGTGTACCGTTTCCCCTGTCATTACAGATGACATCCAGGTGCGCTTCTATGAGGATGACGAGACAGGGCTGACATGGGAGGCCTTTGGGGACTTCTCCCCCACTGATGTCCATCGACAGGTCCGTGACACACAATAAAGTCTGTTTATATGTCCTCCCCTGTAACAGTACTATAACCTAACCACTGGTAAAATCTCCACTACCTTCCACAGTTTGCCATTGTTTTCAAGACCCCCAAATACAGAGACCTGAACCTCCAGAAGCCCACCTCAGTGTTTGTGCAGCTGAAGCGTAAATCGGACAACGAGACGAGCGAGCCCAAGCCTTTCACCTACCACCCACAGATCATAGGTGAGCCGGTCTGAAACACCCCCAGACCTGGTCCTGGAGACCCCCTGTAACATGCTGGTCTCTATCACAACCCACTATAGTTTGTGCCATTCTTATGGCACGGGGTTCAAATTGTACATAACCCACTATTCTGTCAACTGTTATGTCAATCGGCTCATCTTGCCCCTGGTCTTCATCCTCAGATAAGGAAGAGGTGCAGAGGAAAAGACAGAAGACCCTGCCTAATTTCCAGGACTACAGCGGCCAAGGTGGAGCAGGGGGCATGTACCGGGGACCAGGGGGAGGAGGCTCCGCTACAGGGGGAGGACCCGGCTCAGGGGGAGGAGGTACACCCAAAAATGTTTCTGATGAGTCGTTATTTTTACACAGAAGGAATGTGATTTTAAGGTGAACGAGACAAGCCATGTAAACTTCAAATGGGAAATTTCTCAAAGTTCTTCACACGAGACGAAGTACAAGTTCAAAAGCTTTACTGTCTATTTAGGCTAAAAGGAAATGTGAAACCACTTAAAAAGAACAACTTTTTTTATCTTTTAGGTTACTTCCAGGCCTATTCCACCTACAATAACTACGGCACCGGCTATAGCGCTGGCTTTTCCCCTGGCATGAGTGGTGGCGGGGCGGGCATTAAACATGGTGAGCATGTTTGTCTGTCTGCAATTTAATTTAAGTTCAGGATAGGAATGAAGCTCAACCATGTTCCCTCGACACAGCTACACAGGGCAGAGCGGAGGACAGCGGTGATGACTGCGACATGGGCGATGACCCGTCCTCTGGGGCAGTGGTGGCGGACCGAGCCCAGTCGGAGGAGGATGCCTCTGCCGGGGAGACAAGTGAGGAGAGAGGGGCTGGTGTGGAGCTAGGACCAGGGGACAGGACTGGTGGTGTGCCCAACAGGGAAATTAGTATAGTGATTAGCCAGAGTGGGTCGCTGGACAAGGAAACAGACTACTGTACTTGTCAGTGTAGGACTGTGTGTTTGTGTTGGAGGCCAGGGTAGTTAATGACAGTGGTTTTGTGTCCAGAATGCATGCTGGAGGCTAGGCTGGTGGATGTGGCTGAGAGGCAGGCTGAAGCCCTCTTCCATTACGCCGTCACTGGAGACGTCCGCTACCTGCTGGCTCCACAGCGCCACCTCATGACGGCTCAGGACGAGAACGGCGACACGTACGTCCCCCCAACCTATCACTTCAGACCTAATCATAACATAAACATAACTCTGACTTTCACTGCATTTGTCTAACTTTTTTAACTGCATTGATTTGCTTCCATCTTGTGTCCATCAGCATTCAGCTTTGCATTGATGCCAATGGGAAATATAACCCTGATATGGCATAGTTTCTCCAGTAGCACATGCCAATCTGGACTTGTCCTCTGTTTCTCCAGTGGTCTCCATCTAGGGGTGATCCACAGCCAGACAGACGCAGTCAGGAGTCTAGCCCAGGTGCTCTCTGCCCTGCCTGGAGAGGAGGTCCTCAACATGAGGAATGACCTCTACCAGGTAACAAACACGTACACTAACAAGCCTTGTGTTTCTGTGGTGATCTTAACCCGTCTGTGACAGAGCAGGCAGTAATATCCTATATTTGTGTCCCTCTATCCCAGACTCCTTTGCACCTAGCGGTGATAACCCAGCAGAAGGAGGCGGCCGAGGCCCTCGTATTGGCTGGGGCTGATGTCACTCTGTCTGATCGCCATGGAAACACAGCTCTACACCTGGCCACTCAGCAGAAGGAGGGAGGGATGGTGGGATTTCTACTAAGACACAGAGAGGTGGTGGAACTAGTGGACCTCCCCAACACAGCAGGTACAACACACTCCTATACACACAGACACATGCATAGTAGAAAGTGAAGAGTCAACTAGAGCATGACAGTGCTTTTGTCCTCCAGGATTTTGCTCCCTCCACCTGGCTGTGCTGGCCAATAGCCTATGTTCCCTCAGGGACCTCTTGGTGAGCGGGGGCAATGTGGAGGGCCAGGAGAGGAGCTGCGGCCGCACGGCACTCCACTTGGCCACTGAGCTGGACAACGTCTCCCTGGCAGGCTGCCTGCTACTGGAGGTATGTACCGTAGAAGCCTTGCCTACCTCCATACCTACCATCCTGCATCTTTCTACTGGCTGGCATCTTGAGGCTAAGCAGAGTTGGGCCTGGTCAATACCTGGAAGGGAGAGCTAGAGTGTATTTAGTAAGGTGAAACTAGAACGTAACAAACTAGCACAACTCAAGTAGCCCTTTCCTTGTGACGGTGGATGGGTGTAAGCAGTGGCGATTTAAGCATGCACATCTTGGTGGGGCAAACTAAATTTTAAAATAATAATTACGCATGCCAGCAAAGCCACTACACTAAACAATACATTAATTGCGTTATAATGGTGTCAACCGGTTCCCACAAACTGTTAGGGCCTACATAAAGCTGTCCTGACACCTTACCACTGCTACACCTGGTTATCAGAGGAGCCTTGTCTGGCAGCAAAACAGTTCATTCAGCCTCATTTACTGGCTTTTTAAAAAACATAGCTGATATGGCTGACTTGCTTAAACAAATGTAGTTTCTACTGACAATTGAGATGTACAAACTATGGCATAAGAGGACGACAAGCGGATAAGAGGCAAGCCGTAATTTCTATTAAGACATTAATGAGCAAGTAGTCGATATAACTACTTGTTCAGCACTTTAGAAATGTACAGCAACAGAATTCAGGACATGAGCCGTTCTTACAGTATTCTCCCTGTACACCAAGTCAGAACCGTAGGATAGATAACGGGAGCATATAAGCAACGAAAGCTCTTACAATATTCGATGATTACATTTCTCTAAAACAGGCTATAGGCTAATTAAGAGGGGAAAAGGGACCAAATGATTAGCGTGAGCCACATGGAGGTATAGATGATTACTTTCTTAGCTACAGTATACATATCTCCCTGGCATATTACATCATTTATGCAGCAGCATACAATACATACAGTGCCTTGCGAAAGTATTCGGCCCCCTTGAACTTTACGACCTTTTGCCACATTTCAGGCTTCAAACATAAAGATATAAAACTGTATTTTTTTGTGAAGAATCAACAACAAGTGGGACACAATCATGAAGTGGAACGACATTTATTGGATATTTCAAACTTTTTTAACAAATCAAAAACTGAAAAATTGGGCGTGAAAAATTATTCAGCCCCTTTACTTTCAGTGCAGCAAACTCTCTCCAGAAGTTCAGTGAGGATCTCTGAATGATCCAATGTTGACCTAAATGACTAATGATGATAAATACAATCCACCTGTGCGTAATCAAGTCTCCGTATAAATGCACCTGCACTGTGATAGTCTCAGAGGTCCGTTAAAAGCGCAGAGAGCATCATGAAGAACAAGGAACACACCAGGCAGGTCCGAGATACTGTTGTGAAGAAGTTTAAAGCCGGATTTGGATACAAAAAGATTTCCCAAGCTTTAAACGTCCCAAGGAGCACTGTGCAAGCGATAATATTGAAATGGAAGGAGTATCAGACCACTGCAAATCTACCAAGACCTGGCCGTCCCTCTAAACTTTCAGCTCATACAAGGAGAAGACTGATCAGAGATGCAGCCAAGAGGCCCATGATCACTCTGGATGAACTGCAGAGATCTACAGCTGAGGTGGGAGACTCTGTCCGTAGGACAACAATCAGTCGTATATCGCACAAATCTGGCCTTTATGGAAGAGTGGCAAGAAGAAAGCCATTTCTTAAAGATATCCATAAAAAGTGTTGTTTAAAGTTTGCCACAAGCCACCTGGGAGACACACCAAGCATGTGGAAGAAGGTGCTCTGGTCAGATGAAACCAAAATTGAACTTTTTGGCAACAATGCAAAACGTTATGTTTGGCGTAAAAGCAACACAGCTCATCACCCTGAACACACCATCCCCACTGTCAAACATGGTGTTGGCAGCATCATGGTTTGGGCCTGCTTTTCTTCAGCAGGGACAGGGAAGATGGTTCAAATTGATGGGAAGATGGATGGAGCCAAATACAGGACCATTCTGGAAGAAAACCTGATGGAGTCTGCAAAAGACCTGAGACTGGGACGGAGATTTGTCTTCCAACAAGACAATGATCCAAAACATAAAGCAAAATCTACAATGGAATGGTTCAAAAATAAACATATCCAGGTGTTAGAATGGCCAAGTCAAAGTCCAGACCTGAATCCAATCGAGAATCTGTGGAAAGAACTGAAAACTGCTGTTCACAAATGCTCTCCATCCAACCTCACTGAGCTCCAGCTGTTTTGCAAGGAGGAATGGGAAAAAATGTCAGTCTCTCGATGTGCAAAACTGATAGAGACATACCCCAAGCGACTTACAGCTGTAATCGCAGCAAAAGGTGGCGCTACAAAGTATTAACTTAAGGGGGCTGAATAATTTTGCACGCCCAATTTTTCAGTTTTTGATTTGTTAAAAAAGTTTGAAATATCCAATAAATGTCTACTTCATGATTGTGTCCCACTTGTTGTTGATTCTTCACAAAAAAATACAGTTTTATATCTTTGTTTGAAGCCTGAAATGTGGCAAAAGGTCGCAAAGTTCAAGGGGGCCGAATACTTTCGCAAGGCACTGTATTTGGACTCACCTTCCAAACCACTCACTGTTGAATTTGCGATTTCCAACTTGTTGTGTAATGTTTATGTGCAATGGCCGATGGGCACCGATACGTTCTATCTAGAATTTCTCTTCATTATTTATCGTCACATGACAAGGATTGAAAAGAATTTGCCAGTAGATTGTCGATTTGATTCATGATGATGACTGCTAGCTAAGCTCTTGAAAGTATGATGTTGACATGACCAGTCCAATCAGAGCCACTGTACATATAACATGATTTGACGTCATTTTATCTGTGGCCAATGACCTTGAGCCTTCATGGATGGGCACTTCTCATGTCAGAATGACGGGTCGCCACTGGGTGTAAGATGTGTGTTGACAGTGTTCTCTCCCTCCGCAGGGGAATGCTGATGTGGACTGCTGCACCTACAACGGCTCCAGCCCTCTCCACATAGCAGCAGGCCGGGGCTCTGTCAAACTGACCGCTCTCCTCATGGCTGCAGGTATGACGGAGTTTCTTCAAACTGTCCCCTTTTGTGAAAATAGCTTAGTTTGATGTCTTTGTTTTCTCTGTAACTGCTCTTTGGTAATATAGTCCTAGCTCAAAGGCAGACATGACTTGATCAATCTTTTCATGTCTAGGTGCCAATCCTCACAAAGAAAACTTTGAGCCCCTGTTCTTCAGAGAGGATGACTGCTGTGTGGATGAGGAAGAGGATGAAGGCTACATCCCAGGGATGACTCCTCTTAACATGGCTGCCACTCCTGAGGTGGGTTTCACATGCACACACTTTGATGTGTTTTCTGGAAGTCATTTTCCTCCATGTTCTGCTATCGTCTTGCACGTATCTCACTCAACTGACTAATATTGCTACAGTCCTTTCTCACACCTTTACATGTTTACTCTAAAGATAACATGCATGTCATTTTATGACGCCGAAACTACTGACGTGAATTCACGAGCTGAAAGAACATTTCATTTTTCTCTATTTGAATGTTCGCTAAATATTCTCTCTCCTCCTTGTACTTCTAGGTGTTGGAAATTCTGAATGGCAAAGAGTACAAGCCAGAGACCACCATCCCAGTCTTCATCCCCCCTCAAGGTTGGCTCCTGCACTTCAGTTTAAACAACCCCCTTCATTGTAATCTCTAAGCCATAGGGATATACTGCTGTCTCATCTTGGTTCTTGTCCACTGTGGAGTACAGCTAACGGTGTCATGTTTCTGTAGGCGACATGCGGAGCCTGGGCTCAGACACAAAGCGGGCATTATGCCAGGCCCTTGAGTGCCAGGGGGGGAGCTGGGAGAGCCTGGCAAACACGCTGGGGCTGGGCATCCTCAACAGCGCCTTCAGACTCAGCCCCTCCCCCGCCAGCACACTGCTGGACAGCTACGAGGTACACACACACTATCCCAACCTAAGAAAGCCAATGTTTCTCTGGAAACGTACTCCTCCTTTTCTCTGGTGTTGTGCCAGGGCACATTAATCAACATTCAGACAAAGACACGAGGGGGAAACATAGGCATTGTAAGATTATACATTTCACATTGATAGCTTATTTTTTTGCTCAGATTTCTCCCACCTTGAATTCAAATCAGCACAGAAAATGAAGTCATATGTTCTCATTGAATTTTGGGGACTTTTTTTTCTCTTCAACACTTCTGTTTAATTTGGACTCAATAGTTTGTTGATAAGTAACACTTCTATGCCCCTGTCTGTAGGTGTCCGGGGGAATGGTCATGGACCTTTTGGAGGGACTCAGGATGGTGGATAACTCCACCGCGTTGACAGTACTGCAGGGGGCACTGTGTGAAACGGAGCAGGCTCCTCGAAGCACCACAGAGCTCTTAGGTAAGCTCAAAAAGGACTCAGCCAGTAGCTCAATGTACTATATATATATATATATATATATATATATATATATATATATACATACTAGCATACCTTATAAGATTTAAATAGAATCATCTGGCATATGTCACCTGCCCTTAACCCCCTCCCCCACTTGTCTCTCAGGACGTGTCCAGGATCTGAAGCTGGACGGACAGGAGGACAGTGGCGTGTGTGACAGTGGGGTGGAGCTCTCCACAGCGTGACTGCCAGATTGGTTAATCACACATCAGGGTTCTGACCTTGTCAGGATTTCATGAGGCTTCTACTTCCTATAAGCAGGCTACAGACAATTTCTCTCTGAAAGGGACACTCTAGCAAGCTCGTCTCCTCACACATCATGCTAAATATCCTTACTTTTAATGTTTTGAAAGTGGCTTTGTATACGTAAACATAGTATGCATGTTATGTTTGCATAATGACATTTCAGGAAACCTGAATGTAATCTATTTGAATCTTGTTTGAATTAACATCATGAATGTGTTTTATTCAGGGGAAAACTGAGGCTTGGTATAAATGTGGAAAATACTTTTTTCATCATTTGTAATTTAAGAGATTATTAGATTCAAAATGATATGATCAGAAATGTTCTCCCCACACTACAGTTCATTTGGAGCATGGCGGTCAAAAATGCAGCCGATTCAAATAACCAATTTTGAGTGTGGCACTCTGGACCTTGGCAAAGCCCGAGAGAAATAAGTTCCAACACCCCCTGATTTACAAGGCGTAAGCCACTTTGGAAAAAAGTGTCTGATAAATGATATTAAATGAAAATGTCCTCCATATACAGCAGTAGTTGCCAAAAGGATAGCCCGTTATATGTGACCCCGTAGCTGTGGAAATATCACATGGATAGAATGGTTACAGTTGAGTGGTTTGTATTGAAACCAAGCAACCACTAATACATGCTCTTCTATCATACAACAAAGTCTAATTAAATGTCCTATGGAAGTGGTGCTACCAGTGATTTGTACGTATGATAATGGTTTATTGTAATAATCATGAAGCCTGTTAAAGCACAATCCTCAGCCTTGACTACAGTACAGAAACCACTTTTGAATAGCCTCGAGTTCATTCCTGTGTAGACAAGCTTTTCATCGTACCCCTTGACGTCTGTATGAAGTAGGGTCTAAACTCACTTTTGAAAGCCATTTGTTTATAGTAATATTTACTTTTGTATTCAATGCACTTGATTAAGTTGAATTGTTTTATCAAACGTTCATAGTCAAGTTCTGCTTCAAGACCACGGTGAAGACATGTTGGAGAATGAGTGGTGCTTTATTTTCTTCATTGTTCTTTCCCATTTTGCAATTAAGTATTCAGTGAGTCATTTGGTATTCATAAACCCTCTTTATGTTATCGACATCAGATGGACATTGAAAGATTTGTTTCAACCAAGTTTGAAGCTGTTCCAACATTTTCCTGACAACACTGGCATTTTGAGATCAATCCTAAACCAAAGGTTTAATAGGCAAGCACCGCTTCACTTTGTGTGGAGCTTCTATATTTATACCTGTACCCTGTAAAACTTTTGTATAGTCAAAGGTTTGCTTTTTAATGGGTTCTATTGTAATACTTTTTTAATAAAATTGTTAATTGTGTGCATGTCTTTTCCTCATGTTCTAGCAGCTTCTTAGTGGTGGACAAAGGCCCGTACATATTCACGCACTTGCACAACAAGTTGGGGGAAGATGGCAAGTATCTGACCATAGAATTAGAATACTAGAATGGATATTAATCTTATGACAGTCTAAAGGTCAGCCATTGTTTGCCAGTGCTGTGATAAACTCTTAAGATATGCATTTTTATCTCCACTATGTTCTGAGAGCTAGCAACAGTTTGAGGAATGATACCATACATTTTTCATATTCACTTCCAACATTCCATTCAAACAATGCAGTTAATCCAGAGCCTGGCTCAAATCAGTTGATGGGGCTTTTTAGACAAGTTGAATATGCAACAAGTACTAATATTGCATCATAGTAGCATTCAAAGCTTTCCAAGAAAACAAACATAAGACATTGAGGATCAGTTTACATTGAGGCTATTTATAGAGAAATAAAAAAAACCTGTATACAGTCATGGCCAAAAGTTTTGAGAATGACACAAATATTAATTTTCACAGTCTGCTGCCTCAGTTTGTATGATGGCAATTTGCATATACTCCAGAATGTTATGAAGAGTGATCAAATGAATTGCAAAGTTCCTCTGCCATGCAAAAGAACTGTATCCCTCCCCCCCAAAAAAATCCACTGCATTTCAGCCCTGCCACAAAAGGACCAGCTGACATGTCAGTGATTCTCTCGTTAACACAAGTGTGAGTGTTGACGAGGACAAGGCTGGAGATCACACTGTCATGCTGATTGAGTTCGAATAACAGACTGGATGCTTCAAAAAGAGGGTGGTGCTTGGAATCATTGTTCTTCCTCTGTCAATCATGGTTACATGCAAGGAAACATGTGCCGTCATCGTTGTTTGGCACAAAAAGGGCTTCACAGGCAAGGATATTGCACCTAAATCAACTATTTATCGGATCATCAAATACTTCAAGGAGAGCGGGTTCAATTGTTGTGAAGAAGGTTTCAGGGCGCCCAAGAACGTCCAGCAAGTGCCAGGACCGTCTCCTAAAGTTGATTCAGCTGCGGGATCTGGGCACCACCAGTAGAGAGCTTGCTCAGGAATGGCAGCAGGCAGGTGTGACTGCGTCTGCACACACAGTAAGGCAAAGACTTTTGGAGGATGGCCTGGTGTCAAGAAGGGCAGCAAAGAAGCCACTTCTCTCCAGCAAAAACAGCAAGGAGACTGATATTCTGCAAAAGGTACAGGGATTGTACAAGAGAGCAACTTCTCACAACCATCCAGGAACAGTTTGGTGATGAACAATACCTTTTCCAGTATGATGGAGCACCTTGCCATAAGGCAAAAGTAATAACTAAGTGGCTCGGGAAAACAAAAACATCAATATTTTGGGTCCATGGTCAGGAAACTCCCCAGACCTTAATCCCATTGAGAACTTGTGGTCAATCCTCAAGAGGTGGGTGGACAAAGAAAAACCAACAAATTCTGACAAACTCCAAGCATTGATTATGCAAGACTGGGCTGCCATTTGCAGAATATCAGTCTCCCTGCTGTTTTTTCTGGAGAGAAGTGGCTGCTTTGCTGCCCTTGACACCAGGCCATCCTCCAAAAGTCTTTGCCTCACTGTGCGTGCAGACGCAGTCACACCTGCCTGCTTCATGTGGCCCAGAAGTTAATTGACAGCATGCCAGGGCAGATTGCAGAGGTCTTGCATAAGAAGGGTTAACACTGCAAATATTGACTCTTTGCATCAACTTCATGTAATTGTCAATAAAATCCTTTGACACTTGTGAAATGCTTGTAATTATACTTCAGTATTTCATACTAACATCTGACAAAAATATCTAGACACTGAAGCAGCTAACTTTGTGGAAATTAATATTTGTCATTCTCAACTTTTGGCCACAACTGTACACTGTATAATAGGACAATATTTTATACAGAAAAATAAACATGCAATAATTAAGATTTTGCAGAGTTACAGTCAAGTAAAGTCAATTTAAACAAATTCATTAGGCCCTAATCTATGGATTTCACAGGCCGCAGCCATGGGTGGGCCTGCGAGGACATAGGCCCACCCAATCAGGATTTTCCCCACAAAATTAGACAGAATTACCGTTTGGCATCCCCTCCATCTGGACATGAAGGTCCTGGAGTGGTTACTTACGTGGTTGTGAGGTCGGTTGGACGTACTGCCAAATTCTCTAAAATGACACGAGGCAGCATGCCAATTGCATGCTCCTTCAAAACGTGAGACGTCTGTGGCATTGCGTTGTGACAGTAAACTGCACATTTCAGTGGCATTTTGTCCCCGGCACAAGGTGCACCTGTGATTAAACAGCATGATCATTACAGTTTCTTGATATGCCACACCTGTCAGGTGGATGGATTGTCTTAGCAAAGGAGAAACGCTCACTAACAGGGATGTTAAAATTTGAGAGAAATATGATTTTGCTACGTATGGAACATTCCTGGGAAACATGGAACCAACAATTTACATGAAGGTTATATTTGTATTCAGTATAATAGGGTATCTAAGTCGCTCTGGATAGGTCTGCTAAATTACCAAACTGTAAATAAACATTTACGGATTCAAAATGCAGGCATTCAGCATCCAGAGAACAGCATCCAGGTGCATCTCAATACTGATGTGGACTTGCTCTGACCAATCCAAGTCTTCAAAGATTTGCTTAAATGGAGGTAAGGAGTCTAGGAAAAGACATGGCTACGATTACATCTGAAAGGCCATAGCTGCTCTAGTCATGGGGGGCATATAAATAGCCCGACAGTTGTTGAGGGGTTCTCAGCAGCATATCGTTTTCTACTTGTAGTGCAACCAGAACAGACTAACAACAACAGTCCCAATGCATCTCCATGTTCATACATTTAAAAAGTAGTTATGTTACAAAACACACCAGAATACCAGAGGGTTATTTGTTCAACTTTATTGAGAAAAAAAATGAAAGTAACCATTAAATAGCAGAGCTATTAGTTGATCGATCAGCCATAGAGCTTTGAATAACGTATTCAGTGCAAAAGCGAGAACAGTGTTGTGGATGATGGATTAACTAATGGCTCCCGTTCTAAAAACAACAAAAGGAAAAGGATTAACAAAAAAGGTGAAACTTTAAAAAGTGGACACGTTTGCTCTCAACTCTTTTCATTCTCAGCAGCACATAAACCAATTATTTATCTTATCAACATGCATAAAATGTTTGTCCTTATTTACTGCAGATATAGCTAACTTCAGCAATTCTCCATTCAAACAGTTAAGAGTAAGTGTATAATATTCACAGACCTCAGTTCTCTAACGATATTGGCAAATCTTACAAAAATGTGATTGCACCATGTTGATCCTCTCAATACAGAAATTGTGGCATTTGGAGAATCCTTATTCCTTTTAGTTGGCACTTTCTGCCCAAACTTAGAGAAATCAAGAGCTCTTCACAAAGTGGCTGTGGTTGGCTTTATACAGATACATGCTCCAATGAGAGTTCTGATCAATTAGCATCTTTTGGAAAGAAGGGGGCCATGGAGACATTTTTCCTTGTTAAGAGCATGTAAATAAATTTATAGGGTGTGGGGGCGAAAAATATAATTACTGTTATTGGCTGATGGTAAAGTATTGCGGCCGAATGGGCAAAATAATTACAGTAATTGAAAGTTTATTCCATCTATAATGCAAGTTGTTACGACCATGACAGATTATCACATGGCATACTTCTGAGTCCATTCCCGGGCTATTCTGTTGTACCTGTGGAGATAGAACAAATCAGCAAAAAGAAAATAGACTATCATTACACAATAGACAAGGGGTGTGAAGATCAAGAACGCCATGCATTACAACACAGCAACAGGTTGCCAACTACCCAAGTTGAACTTGAGATCTACGATGTTCACACATAAAATCCCCCATAGTCCCACCAAAATGGCATATAAACAGTCCCAGACAGTGGAAATACTGTCAGAACCAAGCCCAAATCTACCGAAGCAAAGGCAGATTTATTTAGAGCGGCCAAATATGTCTGCCTAGAGTTAGTTGAAGTGCTGTCAATAATATCACTGTCACAACCAATGACTGTATATATCAACTGTATAAAGGCAGCGGTGGTCCCGGCCCATCGACTGAAGAGCCAGGACCACCCAATCATATTGAGCAAAAAAATATATATACACTGAACAAAAAATAAAATGCAACATGTAAAGTGTTGGTCCCATTTTTCACGAGTTGACATAAATTCACATACGTTTTTCTCTAAAATGTTGTGCACAAATTTGTTTACATCCCTGTTAAGTGAGCATTTTCCTCCTTTGCCAAGATAATCCATCCACCTGACAGGTGTGGCATATCAAGAAGCTGATTAAACAGCATGGCCATTACACAGGTGCACCTTGTGCTGGGGACAATAAAAGGCCACTAAAATGTGCAGTTGTCACACACAAGACAATGCCACAGATGTCTCAAGTTGGAGGGAGCGTGCAATTGGCATGTTGACTGCAGGAATGTCCAACAGAGCTGTTGTCAGATAATTGAATGTTCATTTCTCAACCATAAGCTGCCTCCAACGTCGTTTTAGAGAATTTGGCAGTACATCCAACCGGCCTCACAACCACAGACCACATGTAAGCGCGCCAGCCCAAGACCTCCACATCCGGCTTCTTAACCTGCGGAAGCGTCTGAGGATGGGGAGGTGTTTTGCGTATCATTTCATAAACCCTTTGCCATGAAATTGGTACATCGAAAATCTCTTCCCAACTATTTTGCAATGTATTTGGCACAGCTGTTAATCTTTTGGTCCTTAAATTGGTATATGTTTGTATTTATCACACTTTTCTTTAAACATTTATGTTCTTTAATGCAGGGCCGCCAGACAAGTTCCTTACTTTTTCCCCCTTCCACTTGCCTCTTCCATTTTTGTGGTAGTGCTGCAACAAGTTGGTTGTAATTTTGGGTAGAGCAGACATTCCCATGTCTGTGTTAGCTGCATGTGTGACAACTCCACCAGTCCTATTTATGATATCATTCACTAAAATTATACCTTTAAAACATTTAATCAAAACATTTTTTTTTTTTTATCAATTAGTATATTTGAGTTTGACCACAATATTTGTTGTATTATTTGTTCTGTCTTTTCAGGTGGATTAACTGAAATTGCAACCAACTTTCTAAAGCTTGTTTTAAAATATGACGATATTTTGGAAATGATTTTGATTTCAAATAACCGAAAGTGAGCAGATGTATAATGTATTCTTGAAGATGGGGTGAGACATTCCTACCAATTTACAAGAGGACCAGTTTGGATTTAAGTATAACTTTTGTATGACTGATGCCTTTAGTGAGAGGTCTAATGCTTTAATATTTAATCATTTCTGCCCTCCTAATTCATATTCGTTATATAAATAGGCTTGTCATTCCAAATAAAATTGAATATTTTTTGGTCATATAGTTTAAAAAGCAGGTCACTAGGTGTAGGCAAAACCATAAGCAAATAGGTAAAGTGTGATATGACTAAAGATTAAATCAGGGTGATTTTTCCACAAATAGACAGGCATTTTCCTTTCCATGGTCGCAAGAGCTTATCTATTTTTGCTAACTTTCTATAAACATTTATTGGAGTGAGATCATTTCTTTCTTTTGGGATTTGTATACTGAGTATGTCCACATCCCCGTTAGACCATTTTATTGGTAAACTACACATGTAATGTAAAATGTGATTTTTTTGTGTGATTCCATGCATAATATAGCACATATAATTAATTAGGTTTTAATCCAGAGAGGTTAGCAAAACTCAGTAGAATATTTGCATGTTGCGTTTATATTTTTGTTCAGTGTATATACACGCACTGTGTACAAAACATTAAGAACACCTGCTCTTTACATTACAGACTGACCAGGTGAATTCAGGTGAATGCTATGATCCCTTATTGATGTCACTTGTTAAAGCCACTTCAAATCAGTATAGATGAAGGGGAGGATACTTGTTAAAGGATTTTTAAGCCTTGAGACATGGATTGTGTCTGTGCAATTCAGAGGGTGGTAGTAGGTGCCAGGCGCAACAGTTTGTGTCAATAACTGCAACGTTGTTGGGTTTTCCCACACAACAGTTTCCAGTGTGTATCAAGAATGGTCCACCACCCAAAGAACATCCAGCCAACTTGACAACTGCATTGGAGTCAACATGGGTCAGCATCCCTGTGGAAAGCTTTGGACACCTTGCCGAGTCCATGCCCTGACATATTGAAGGCAAAAGGGGGGGTGCAACTCAATATTAGGTAGATGTTCCTAATGTTTGCTATACATCTCACACAGTACCAATCAAAAGTTTGGACACCTACTCATTCAAGGATTTTTCTTTATTTTTCCTATTTCTACATTGGAGAATAATAGTGAAGACATCAAAACTATGAAATAACATGGAATCATGGAGTAACCAAAAAAAAAAAAGTGTTAAACAAATCAAAATACATTTTACACTTGAGATTCTTCAAAGTAGTCACCCTTTGCCTTGACTACTTTGCACACTCTTGGCATTATCTCAACCAGCTTCATGAGGAATGCTTTTCTAACAGTCTTGAAGTAGTTCCCACATTTGCTGAGCACTTGTTGGCTGCTTTTCCTTCACTCTGCGGTCCAACTCATTCCAAACCATCTCAATTGGGTTGAGGTCGGGTGACTGGAGGCCAGGTCATCTGATCCAGCACTCCATCACTCTTCTTCTTTGTCAAATAGCCCTTACACAGCCTGGAGGTGTGTTTTGGGTCACAGAATGCTGTGGTAGCCATGCTGGTTACAGTGCCTTGCGAAAGTATTCGGCCCCCTTGAACTTTGCGACCTTTTGCCACATTTCAGGCTTCAAACATAAAGATATAAAGTTGTATATCTTTATGTTTGAAGCCTGAAATGTGGCAAAAGGTTGCAAAGTTCAAGGGGGCCGAATACTTTCGCAAGGCACTGTAAGTGTATCTTGGGCCCTCCCGAGTGGTGCAGTGGTCCAAGGCACTGCATCGCAGTTGCTAGCTGTGCCACTAGAGATCCTGGTTCACAGCCGGCTGCGACCGGGAGACCCATGGGGCGACGCACAATTGGCCCAGCGTCGTCCGGGTAAGGGGAGGGTTTGGCCAACAGGGATGTCCTTGTCCCATCGCGCTCTAGCGACTCCTGTGGTGGGCCGGGTGCATGCACGCTGACATGGTCACCAGTTGTACACGTTGGTCTGGCTGACTTCCAGATTAAGCAGGCATTGTGTCAAGAAGCAGTGCGGTTTGGTTCGGTTGTATTTTGGAGGACGCATGGCTCTCGACCTTCGCCTCTCCCAAGACTGTATGGGAGTTGCAGCAATGAGACAATTGGACACCACGAAATTGGGGAGAAACAGGGATAAAAGTTTTTTAAATACATTTTAAAAAGTATCTTGAATTCTAAATAAAATCACTGACAGTGTCACCAGCAAAGCACCATCACACCTCCTCTATGCTTCATGGTGGGAACCACACACATAGACAGAGGTTGGGACCAAAAATCTCAAATTTGGTCTCATTAGACCAAAGGACAGACAGTCATTTCTCTTTGGTTATTTGAGCTGTTCTTGCCATAATACAGACTTGGACTTTTACCAAATAGGGCTATCGTCTGTATACCACCCCCACCTTGTCACAACACAACTGATTGGCTCAAACGCATTAAGGAAGGAAATTCCACAAATTAACTTTTAACAAGGCACACATGTTAATTGAAATGCATTCCAGGTGACTACCTCATGAAGCTGGTTGAGAGAATGCCAAGATTGAGCAAAGCTGTCATCAAGGGTGGCTACTTTGAAGAATCTCATCAAATATATGTTTAACACTTTTTTGGTTACTACATGATTCCATATGTGTTGTTTTAGTTTTGATGTCTAAACAATTATTCTACAATATAGAAAATAGTAACAAATAAAGAAGAACGCTTGAATGAGTAGGTGTCCAAACTTTTGACAGGTACTGTGTATATTTTTTTAATGCTCTCTACTTGTTAGTGTTCCAAACAGGACATTTGTCTTTTTACCTAAACATGCAAACACCATCAGATAGAATTCATAGCAAGCAATGCACTGGAATGACATTGATGAACTGGAATGACAATTAACTGAAAGCCACACCACTAATAAGCCAAGAATATGACTGCATTGAGGCAGAAACCACTGTGCTTCTATGGCTATATGCACCATGCCACTGCTTACTTCATTAGCAAACAAGTCAGCTCATAATCCAGTGCCTTTATCACAGTCACACTTATACTTTAACTTTAATTAGCTTTCAAATGCAAAATTCTTTCAACCTCATGGCAAAATGTGTAGAATAGCATGAGATTAGCTATAAAACGGCACAGTTTCCTCTCTACCCAATGACAAAATGTGTAGAATTGCAGGAAGTTAGACGGTGTGTGGTGTTTTTTGGGCCCACTCACATTTCTGCAAGCCCACCCACAAAAAAATGTCTGGCCAAAGCTATTGATCGCATGACACCACTCATTCCCGCATTTGAAGTCAAATAAATCAGTTGCGATGGCGTCTCATGTCAGAGATTTATGTAAACATAACATGCAGTTTGAGCTACACCGGGAAGTGACGTTGCAGGCTAGCTCAGTGCTGCCCCCTCTCATTGAATATCTCAAATTGAAGGCAGACCGGGGTACTGCAGGCTGCCATTAGCTATAAAATTATCCTCATAACCTGTGTACGATTTTAAAATAATCAGGAAATACACCTGGTGTAGTAAAAGTAATTATTGGTGCCATGATTGTCATCAAAAATTATATTTTTATTTACACAAAGATTGCCATTTTCCACTTCACTATAACGGGGGGTGGGTCTTGCCTGCAATGTAGTACCACGGTCGCCCTTGAACTTCGTGGCTTCAATGAGAAGGGAGAGGAGTCCTTCTCCCCTGGTCACAACCCATAAAGCTCCACCACAGACACACACACGGTCCACTCCCTTCACAATGCAGGGCAGTCTTACCCTAAAGCATAGCGTACTTGTCTGTCCATTCTCTCGCTAGTCTATTATACCTGATATGGAAGGAAAGGTCCTATATTATAAAGATATGACATTATAGGAATTAACTATCATTTAGCACCTATCTCGTTCAAGTCTCGGATCAAAAAGTGGCATAATATTTTTCACAAATATTAGAGTATGCAGTTCATGAACAAAATGTAGGACAAAGCTGGGTCTACAGTATACTTACTTTTCAGTATCTGTTTTGTAGATACGGGCGATTTCTGGCACTAACGGGTCGTCAGGGTTGGGGTCACATAAGAGAGAACAAATGGACAAAAGTACTGAAAAGAAGATTAGAAACAAGTATTAGAAGTGGATCTTAGGCATGTGAATTGAAATGAAGTCACAAGGTAAAAATGTGTATCAAAAGCATGAAAAACATCAAACATCCTACCTTTAGAGATAGTTAATGCTGGAGACCACTGTGATCTCAAAATATCCAGGCAGATGCTGCCGTTACTGTTAATATTTGGGTGATAAATTCTTGTGGTGAATGCTAGCTGCAATGAAAAGGTTGGAGCAGCAATCAAACACATGATTACATAAGATCAACGGAAACCATACTTCCTCAATCGTCTACATGCATCAAGAAAACTATTAATTGTAATAGAACAGAGGAACAGGAGAGGAAATAATTACCTTAGGTGGTTTGAAGGGGTAGTCTGTGGGGAAATGAATGGTCAGGAAAAAAACACCACCTTGGTATGGACTGTCATTCTGAAAAGAAACAAACATTTTAACGGACACACTGACCAGCCAAAACTAATGCAACTTTAACGAGCAAACGCTTAATAAATTATACTTACAGGCCCCATAATTGTAGCTTGCCAATGAAACACTGGAAAACAAGAAAGTAGATACAGTTAGAAACATGTTTCAATGTTGAGAATGTTCGCTCAAATAAAAGTGCTTAGTTTGGCCTTACTGTCATCTCCAACAGGGCCGGCGGAACACTGTGCAGGAGGGTCCCTGGCCAGGTCGTTCAGCTCCTGAAAGAGGGACCAAACCAGGACACCATCAGTCCCACTGTTCCCCTACCAACATGGTTATTGAGTTTCTCATCCCTTCAACTCCACCTATTTAGATGATCCAGCATAATGGTTGTGGTTGCAAACACATGTGCATTGGTGATTCTTTTATAGGACAACTGGAAACAGCAAACTCCATGATACTGCTACTGCAGACCTCACAGTTGTATTTCGAAGGGCATTTACATTGTATTTACATTGCTGCTGTTGCAAAGAGCACTGCACAGTAAGTATTTCTAAAGGTTAATTAGGGACGGAGGAAAAGAGGAATCAATTTTCATAATGACAATTCACAATGACCAGTCTTGGCCCTAGTGAAAGTAGGCAGTGACTTAACAGGTTTCTTGTATTGCAGTGGCAGAGAATATAGTCTCTTGCAGAGCCCTGCCAGAGCAAACACTTCAGGAAACCAGATTAGGTAAGAACTTCTTCGGCCAATAAATAAAATTATATTTGTCATGTGCTTCGTAAACAACAGGTGTAACCTAGTGATGTCACAATACCACAGGGTTAAAAATTCTGAGTAGCCTAGAGTTCTGTTCGCCCCGTCAAATTTTCTAAATGTTCTGCGCATGTGCTTCACAAAAACCTGTCACTGAAATTCACGTTCTACTCAATACAACAAACTGAATTGAATTTCACACTGTTCAGTGTATAATAGAGTACTGCATAGAATTTCTGATTTGCAAAGGCCTACCTGTGATTTGGCTGGAGGAATAGGAGGAAGGAATATACATGTATAATGATCTGCAAGTCATTGTGGCAGTAAGGGAAAACACTGCATTAAACTTTTACTCAGTTAACACACACACACACACACACACACACACAGCTCCCAATTTATAACTTTAGGCACCATATAACATTTAAGAACCACCAGAAAGATAATTTTAATAGATTTTAAGCTTACATTGAAGCACATCTCATGAGTAGCAGACCCTTTTCCTTTCTTCCTGTGCCAATCAAATTTGCCTAGACCTGCTGTCAAGGCCAAGAAACTCCTGGCAGATTAACTTAAACTGGATCCTAAACTCATCGAGATGGAGGACGCATATGAATTGCACTTTCATCCCCAATGGACAGCCCAGATCTATAGTGGCGAAACTGCTCAGGTTCAAAGACAAGGAAGAGATTCTCAGGTGAGCCATGTGCCTGAAGGGAACCAAAATCGACTACTCATGGTGTAATTGTAATAACATTCTAGAAGAAAAAGAAACGCACACCTATTAAGACAAGGTGCTGGCCAGCGGAGTGGAAACTTGAAAATAAAAGAGCCGCACACTCTTGGAGCTCAGATGCAAAAATTTAATACCAACGTTTCGACAGCCAAGCTGTCATCAGGGTATAATCACAAACACTGCGGGATGAGTCGTTTATATAGTGTCAAAAGACACAGGTGTCTGTAATCATGGCCAGGAGTGGCCTAATATCATTGGTTAATAATCAAATATTAAAATGTCATACAAAGAACAGCATACAAACAAATGGATAGCATACGATCATAGATTAATTTGACTATACAAGTTTACACACAATTACAGTGGCAAAGTCACAATAATCACAAGAATGGCTTCAGATCAAAGTCTACGTTGAGACCGAAGGGCGCAAGGGTCTTTAAATTAAAGATCCAGGCAGCCTCTCGTTTTAACAATAAATTATCAAGGTCACCCCCTCTCCTAGGGAGGGTGACATGTTCGATGCCAATATAACGCAGAGACGAAATCGAGTGGCCTGCCTCCAAGAAGTGGGCCGCAACTGGATAAGTAAAGTTTTTACACCTAATGGTGCTACGATGCTCTGAAATACGTACTTTTAATTCGCGCTTTGTTTTACCTACATAATAATAGTAATTGTAATAACATACAGGAACTCAAGTCCTTTTGTTCACCCAACCTAGAATTCTTCACAATCAAATGCCGACCGTATTATCTCCCAAGAGAATCCTCCTATTGTCACAGCCGTGTATATCCCCCCTCAAGCCGTTACCACGACGGCCCTCAAGGACCTTCACTGGACTTTATGCAAACCATATATCCTGAGGCTGCATTTATTGTAGCTGGAGATTTTAACAAGGCAAATTTGAGAATAAGGCTACCTAAATTCTATCAGCATATTGACTGTAGCACTCGCGCAAGAAAAACACTGGATCACTGCTAATCTAACTTCCGCAATGCATACAAGACCCCCCCCCCCCCCCCTTCGTCAAATCTGACCACGACTCCATTTTGCTCCTCCCTTCCTATAGGCAGAAACTCAAACAGGATGTACCCGTGCTATTCAAAGGTGGTCTGACCAATCAGAATCCACACTTCAAGATTGTTTTGATCACGCAGACTGGAATATGTTCCAGGTATCCTCAGAGAATAATATCGATATAAACGCTGATTCGGTGAGTTAGTTTATAAGGAAGTGTATAGATGCTGTACCCACTGCCTATTAAAACCTACCCTAACCAGAAACTGTGGATAGATGGTGACATTCGCACAAAACTGAAAGCGCGAACCACTGCACCATGGAAACAGCGTAGTTATTCCCACCACAAGTCAATCAAACAAGTGAAATGTCAGTATAGAGACAAAGTGGAATCGCAATTCAACGGTTCCGACGCGAGACGTATGTGGCCGGGTCTACAGATAATCACAGACTACCAAAGGAAAACTAGCCACTTCAGACAAAACACCCTTGCCTGCTTTGAGGATAGTACAAGGATTGCGGGCTCTCCTCCTCCGTGGCCGAGGTAAGACATTGAAACGCGTTAACGCTCGCAAGGCTGCCGGCCCAGACAGCACCCCTAGTCACGTCCTCTGAGCATGCACAGACCAGCTGGTTGGAGTGTTTACGGACATATTCAATCTCTCCCTATCCCAGTCTGCTGTCCCCACATGCAAAGAAACCAAAGTAGGCAAGAGGTAACTGAACTAAATGACTACCACCCTGTAGCACTAACCTCTGTCATCATGATGTGCTTTGAGAGACTAGTCAAGGATCATATCACCTCCACCTTACCGGTCATCCTACACAAGGCCTGGGCAACTCCAGTCCTCGGGGGCCTGATTAGTGTCACACTTTTGCCCCATCAAACACACCTGACTCCAATAATCAACTAATCATGATCTTCAGTTAAAAATGCAATTAGTTTAAAATCAGGTGAGTTTGCTAGGTATGGGGGAAAAGTGACACCAATCAGGCCCCAGAGGACTGGAGTTGCCCAGGCCTTCCCTAGAACCACTTCAATTTGCTTACCTCCCCAATAGGTCCACAGATGATGCAATCGCCATCACACTGCCCTATCCCATCTGGACAAGAGGAATACCTATGTAAGAATGCTGTTCATTGAGGACAGCTCAGCATTCAACACCATAGTACCCTCCAAGCTCATCATTAAGCTTGAGGCCCTGGGTCTCAACCCCTGACGGGACGCCCCAGGTGGTGGAGGTAGGAAACATCTCCACTTCGCTGATCCTCAACACTGGGGCCCCACAAGGGTGTGTCCTCAGCATCCTCCTGTACTCCATGTTCACCCATGACTGCGTAGCCATGCATGTCTCTGAATCAATCAGGAAGTTTTCAGACGACACAACAGTAGTAGGCTTGATTACCAACAACGACGAGACAGCTTACAATTGTTGGAAAAATTACTGGTGTCATGCACAAAGTAGATGTCCTAACCGACATGCCAAAACTATAGATTGTTAACAAGAAATTTGTGGAGTGGTTGAAAAACAAGTTTTAAATGACTCCAACCTAAGTGTATGTAAACTTCCGACTTCAACTCTTTACCAAATCTATGCAAACTGGTATTGTTCCTAAAGATTAGAAAATTGTTATCCCCATCATTACAATCTGTGGATCAAATATGTTTTTACAAATAGTCACCCAATATCTGTACTACCATGTTCTTCTAAAATGCTAGAAAAATTGGTGTACAAAAGAACGTTGAAACATTTTTTTTAAATCAACTATTCTGAGTGAGCACCAATATGGTTTTCGTAAAAAATATTTCACAGATATGGCTCTTTTGCAACTTGTGGATAAAATATTTACAGCCCTTAAAAATTAATACGCTCTTGGCATCTTTTTGGATTTATCCAAAGCATTTGACATGGTTGACAAACTTTTACTTTCTAAATTGCATTATTACGGTTTTCATGATAGAGAATTTTTAGGCAAATGGCATTAGCATATACCAGGGCCAAGATATCCTGTGGCGTCCCACAGGGTTCGATAATTGGACCTTTATGAATAACAATCTATATCAATGACCTTGCTGCTGTGTCTTCTACCGTACTTCCCATTCTCTTTGCTGATGATACCAATTCGATTTTCATCACACAAGAATTTTGATTTACTAATTAATGAAGCCAACTCAGGCATGGCCACATTTTCTGAATGGTTCCAGATAATTTGTTAATCTTTAAACGTTGACAAAATCCAACTTTATTGTATTCACTAGTAAGAACACGAAATATTGTAAAACTGAGCTAGGATCTCAATTGGTGGGAATGAAATGGAACAAGTCACATCTACTAGATTCCTTGGAGTTCTAATTTATGAAAAGTTATCCTGGAAAAACCATATTAAACTTGTCTGCTGCAAAGTGATGAAATATGTTGGTATCATCAGAAAAATTAGTGGTTTGGTTCATCAGGCACACCAACAGGTTCACCAACAGATGCACATCTGTATTCCCGGTCATGTGAAATCCATAGATTTGGGTCTAATTTAATCAATTTACTGATTTGCTTATAAGAACTGTAACTCAGTTAAATCTTTGAAATTGTTGCATTTAGATTTTGGACCAGTATAAATTAGCGCAAATCAAAATAGGAAGAAAAAAAGGTAGCACCTGTAATACAGGTCATTTTTAAAAACCATTTAGGCTAGAGACAAGCCGTTCTCTACTGTAAAGCTACAAGCATGCCAGCCGCAAAGCTGTGCTCCATTTCCCCTCTCTGGCGCTCAGAGTCTGCATGACAGCGAATTTGCAGTGTAATCAGACTGGCCTGTGCTCATGGTTATATACAATGTATCAACTTCTCTCGCTCTGCTCCAATGTCACAAATGTACAAATATAACAGAAGACTCATCAGGGTCTGCATCCCTGCTCGCCATCACGGTTAAACTATATTTTAAAAACGGGTGGCGCAACAGATGCGCAGGAAAAGCGGATGGAGAGAAGCAGGTGAGTGAGGGTTGGCAGGGGATGCGGCTGGCGGATTACAGCTGCCACGTGATTTGCACATTAAAGTGAAGTGGATATTATTAGACCGGCGCATACCAGTGGATTTTGCTTAAATTAAACTGAATTTAGGAACAAAACTGCCTTTATAAAACTTTTATAATAGGTGCCAGCTGGTTCTTTAGAAGAGCTGAAAAATGTGGTAGTATCATATGAAACGGTACTACAGAATATTAAAATGTTGGTATCATAAGTATCATGATGTTTTGGTACTGTGATATTACCGTGTAACTAATAGTGAAATATTTACTTATGGGCACTTCCCAACAATGCAGAGAGAATAGAAATTATAACACAAGGAATAAATACACAAAGAATAACGATAACTTGGCTATATACACGGGGTACCAGTACCAAGTCGATGTGCAGATGTAATTGAGGTAGATATGTACATATACAGTAAAGTATGTAAGTATGTAAAGTATGTAAGATACCTTGTCTTTTTCCACTTTATTCTAAAATGGATTAAATGGTTCCCCCCCTCAAATCAATCTAATCACAATATCCCATAATGACAAAGCAAAAACAGGTTTAGATCTAGGAAGAGTCTTGGATCCATTTAAGAATGATGGACGTGGGCCTCCCGGGTGGCGCAGTGGTGCTGCAGCGCCAGCTGTGCCATCAGAGTCCCTGGGTTCGCGCCCAGGCTCTGTCGTAACAGGCCGCGACCAGCGACTCCTGTGGCGGGCCGGGCGCAGTGCGCGCTAGCCAAGGTTGCCAGGTGCACGGTGTAGCCTCCGACACATTGGTGCGGCTGGCTTCCGGGTTGGATGCGCTCTGTGTTAAGCAGTTTGGCTGGTTGGGTTGTGTATCGGAGGACGCATGACATTCAGCCTTCGTCTCTCCCGAGCCCGTACGGGAGTTGTAGCAATGAGACAAGATAGTAGCTACTACAACAATTGGATACCACGAAATTGGGGAGAAAAAGGGGTAAAAATTCAAAAAAAAAGAAAAAAGAATGATGTTCTTCAATGCTGCAGATATTTTTTGGTATCCTGTCTCAGAGCTCTACGGACAACTCCAACCTTGTGGCTTTCCAAATCATGTCCAATCAATTGAATTTACAACAAGTTGTAGAAACATCTCAAGGATGGTCAATGGAAACAGGATGCACCTGAACTCAATTTCGAGTCTCACAGCAAAGGATGTGAATACTTATGCATCTGTTTTTATTTTTAATACATTTGCAAACATTTGTAAACATTTCTACTAGGGATGCACGATATATCGGTGAACATAACGGAATCGGACGATATTAACTAAAAATGCCAAAATCGGAATCGGCTGATACATGCAAAACCGATGTCAAAGCTGTCGTGCATACCTATAACATGACGTAATGATGGCACGTAAAATTGTGCGCTATTCGTGCAACACAGCATTCCTAAACTAGCCCACAATGTCTGCTGTGTGGATCGAGCAGTCAACAAGTCGAGCAGTCATTTGAAAGAATAATAACATTTCAAAGGTGAAATCTATTAAAGCCAAGATAATGGAATTAATTGCCCTTGACAATCAACTGTTCTCTGTCGTGGGTGATGCTGGCTCTCGCCGACTGGTTGAGCACCAGGACACACTACCAAGTGTGCTATTTTTCAGATGTTGCCCTACCGGAGTTACACAGTGATAGCGTCACTGCTATTAGCTTCACGACATACATATTATGGAACGCTGTTTGGGTCTTTGCGTGTCAACAAATATAAAATAGCACTGTCAAAGCTGTACGAAAAAGTCTGCAAACAAGCAAACACCGGCCACGAACGATGTGTTTACAATAGCACTTTGGTAATATAGCATAATTTGTTCGACCGCAACTTCTAGGGTAGCTAGCTTTAGCTTGGTACCCAGCTAGCACCAATACAACCAGCCTGAAAACAATGACCAGTAAAAACTGCAGTCATTTCCGTTATTCTTAGCAACGATTTAGGAATCCTTGTAAGTATTAGCTAGGTTGCCACTTGTTGTTCACCTATTGAACTTTTACTTCAGCTCATGAAAATAAATAGCTAGCCAGCTACTTAACCCTGTTGCCCAAAGATAACGTTATAAGCATCCAGCTAGCTTCATCTGGCTAGTTAGGCTCGACTGGACCGGGTTGTTTTGTGAAGCTAGCCACAAAACGAATTAGGCACAATAGTGGGATTTGCGGTTTGCCTTCAAAATAAAAGTATGTCATTGACAGTGATGGAAATGAATAGAAACAGCAGAATTACGCCATATTTATATTTTGAAGACTAACCGCAAATTCCACTATTGTGGCTAATCCTTATTGTGGCTAGCTTCACATAGATGGGTCCGACCATTAATCAAATATTAACCGTCTTATAAATGACGGTTATTTTATATGATGACACATAGCAATCTAGTTAGCTAGCTAACTATAGATAATGAAACAATGTTTTGCTATGTTTTTGGCGAAGAACATTGTTTGCATCCATAAGCTAGCTAGCTTTTTTTTTTATGACCAGCACTGTAGGTGCGTGAGACAACTTTACCAGCATCATAGCATACGTATCAATGAATCGTTGTGACATGAAATATGAGTGATAGTGTAATCAATGTGTAATAGCTACATAAAAAATGAACGCATTAAATTATGTGACGTGCAGTCATATTCATGTCCTGATTGGTCAACAAGCTTATTTGACACGCCAAATAGTGTTATAGTATATTTTTTGACACACGAAAAGACACAAACGACGTTCCATAGAAATCCTGGTTGAGAATGAAACGACTAAACAAACAAACAACGAAACAGCACAGCAAGTGAAAAAAATTGGTTTTGATTATGTTTTACTGGTATTGGGGACATACGTAAATGCCAACACAATAACTTGGTCAGTGTGATGTGTGTAACCTTTATTTAACTAGGCAAGTCAGTTAAGAACAAATTCTTATTTACAATGACGGCCTACCCCGGCCAAACCCTGTACGACGCTGGGCCAATTGTGCGCCGTCCTATGGGAATCACAATCACGGTCGGAGGTGACACAGCCTGGATTCGAACCATGGACTGTAGTGATGCCTTTTGCACTGAGATGCAGTGCCTTAGACCGCTGTGTCCATATGTGTGTGTTTTAACTATTTAACTGTACTAGAATGCTTAAAAAGGCTGCTATTTTTTGTTATATTGGTTATCGGTATCGCTTTTTTTTGGCAAGGAAAATATCACTAATATCTACAAACCTGTTTTCGCTTTGTCATAATGGGGTAAGATGGGTTAAATAATATATTCAAATCTATTTTAGAATAAGGCTCTAACAAAATGTGTAAACGGGGAAGTGGTCTGAATACTTTCCAAACACACTGTAGGTAGGGATAAAATGACTAGGCAACAGGATAGATAAACAATAGCAGCAGCATATGTGGTGAGTCAATAGAGTTAGTGCAAAAAGGGTCAATGCAGATAACCAATAGCTAGCTACCTGGACTAACTATTTAGCAGTCTTACGGCTTGGGGGCAGAAGCTGTTCAGGGTCCTGTTGATTACTGTCTATATTGCATACGAGTCTGATTGGGAGAGGATGAGACAATGTTTGTCATCAAATAGATTAGTAAAAGACGTGTAAGTCAAGCCTTGAACAGGTAGGAAGCTGTGGGCTGTATTTCCGTCAGGCACAGGTGGTGTCTGTGCAAATCTGAGCTAGCGTATAAAGATACACAGCTGTCACTCAACCAGTAACAGGCTAACAGCCTGTGTGACATTGGCCTAGGATTCCACCACTATGGTCAACTAACCAGTTAGAAAGATCAACACTGAACCATTATGTAAATACAGACCTGCTATAACTCAGTAATAAACATAGGCCTGTAAAGACTTGAGTGATGCGTATGTGAGTTGAGGCAAGTAATTAGCATCGAACGATAGGGAATACTGAACTTTGCATGATAGATGAAAGCTTAACCCTGACAAATTGTGGCAATGTCTTACTCAAACACCTGAGTCAGAATGAGGATTGGCCTGACCAGTGTTATACTGTGCAAGCCCAAACGGGAGGGAAAGACAACAGCAGCATTGCTGTCAGTGTGTGTTTATCTGCACTCAAGCACTTCTCTGTGGTTGAGCAAACCTAAAGAGTAGGCTTAGTGAAATTAGAAAGATTTTTGATAAGCAAATTAATAAATCTGAGTTATATGCATCGTACTTAATATTTAGGTCTACATTTTTTTGTTGGTTTCATAAACTATGCTGGGTTCAATTCAGTTCAATTGTGTCAGTATCTTTGAATCTATAATCTATCAAATTAAAGTTGCATACTCCATATATAAACTCACAGCACTTTAATGGGTATTTACCAACGTGTCGGCATCACTGTGCCTTATTGTTTATTCACCGTTAGTCAGCACTTCCACACAAACTAATTTTTCTGGGTGTGCGCCAGCTCATGATTTTTAATCTACTAGTACCTTTGAAACTAATTCCAATTCTAATAGGTTCTTTATGCTAGAAGTTATTTGTACAGTAACAACCAATGTTCCCCTTTATTTTCAGGCAGGACTCAAAGGGCTTTGAAGCAACATCCTGGAATACCAACAATTTATTTTTAGGCATGGGCCCTGTCCCACTTAAGGTGAACAGCTAGCAGCATAGGCCAACATTCATTTACATCTATTCAAAAGGAACATTTATAAGATACTCTTTACATAACACACCCCCCCCCCCCTAAAAAAAAAAGTTAAGGGTGTAGACATTGGTTTAACACCTACTACAGCAATGTAATGTTGGTGACCTCATCCATGGAGTTTTAGTTTGAATATTTGCCAATGACAATAGAATAGGCATACCTATCACTTAACACCATGGCCCTATAACATTCAAAGCTCAGTAATATGGTATGCGTTCAACTAACTACATTTACTTGCATTTTCAACTCAAGTGTCAGTGAATGCCACCTCTAAACCAATATTAGGAGAGGTGTTTAATGTTGAACTTGGCTTGGGTGGGGGCACAGCAATTCCAGACTAACATAGTAGTAACACCACAGCAGCTAGCTAAGTCTATTTTTTATGCCCGTGGTTTCTTAAAATAGTAGAGGCCAGAAAAAAATACCCACACCAGGACAACACTTGACTTGGCCAGCTTGCATGACAAGGTTTATATTTCCAGCAAGGAACTCCAACCCGAAACATGCCACGAGCTGGTAACGTTAGTGGTATGCAACAGCCTTATCCTCCCTCTCATCAGGTTTCACCATATCTTCTTAGCTCCAGTAGAAGTTTAAGGGATAACGTTACTAGCTTACAAACTTTACACTAACTAACCTAGCGTTGGTCAAGTCATTTAGCTTGGATTTTAGCTACTTCGATTCTTTACTAATGTTTTGGTCACACTCACTTTAACGTGATTAAAACTAGCTAGCTAAGCTAGGCCCTGTTGCCACTTTGCTACTGCTAGCTAAAATTGCTAACCAAAAGCCAAGGCAGCACGCTTGGCTAGCTAACGTTATAGCGAGCTAAGGTTATAGCGAGCTAGCTAACGTTACAGCGAGCTAGCTAACGTTACAGCAAGCTAGCTAACGTTATAGTCAGCTGCCCACTGTACGACATTAACTAACGTAGTTAACTAAAACGACATATATCAATTTCACCACATTAGCTACCTGCTACAGAAGATCTAATTTATTAAGCAGTATTTACGGCAAAGCGTCAAACAACAATCCATTTACCTTGTGAATTCGTTTTAAGGCCATTCTGCCAGTGCGTAGCAGGGAGCGGTTGTCGAAGGAGAGCACAGGCTAACTACGTGATGCTAACTAGCATATATCAATTAGCTGTAGTGTAAGGCGAACTACCTAACGTGTTGGTTACCTAGCTAGCTTTACAAAAATTGACAATTTTACTTTTACAGTTGAGACAAGGGTATCAATATAGAATGATATTCTGGCTTTCCTTTGTCGACAGCCTTTGACTGCACTGATATTTTAACGTTGCCGTTACAAACTTGACCAGCCGAATGATTACGTTAGCTCAGCTCGTTCTTCTGGTCACGACTGTGAAGTGAGCAATATTCGCGATGAGTGCAATCAGCGGTTCGCCTTCAAAAGAAAAGTCCCGCATTGAAACTGGTGCAAACGGATACAAATAGTTCAATCATGCCACAATTGGACTAGGTAATGCTAAACAAGGTTGGAATGTCCTTACATAAAGACAATTATTTATTCATTTTACAATAAACAGTAAAAATCTGTTGAAATCTCAAAAGGTTTGACAGTGTTACCATGAGCGCCCTCGTGAGGGAAACCCTGCTAAGTAGAAACATCATGATATGCCCATATATAAAGCTTGATGTTACAGATTACATTTTTAGGGGGGGTCTACTAACCACTGGTCTGGCAACCATCATTACGCACACCTGTTCCCCATAGTTACGCACACCTGGACCTCATCATCACCTTGATTATTCTCCCTTTATTTTGTCCTCAGTAGCGTCAGTCATCAGCCAGTATTGGTTTTGTCACGTTCAGTACACGGCTCCTGTTTTGTTTATCTGCCTTTTTCTAATGATTAATTAAACTCACCTTCTGCACCTGCTTCCTGACTCCCAGTGTATATTTTAAAGAATGCTTCCTCACTATATGGAAGCAGCAGCGAACAGGGACACCTACTCCACCAACACCACGATCAGCTGGCGCAACTGGGTGCGGCTATGGATGATGTCCTCCGCATCCTCCACCGCCTCAACACCATCCGAGAGGATTCACCTCCAACTAGCGGAGGGCCTCCTACCACGAGTAGTTCCAGCGAGCCAGCCCCCAAGCCTACACAGCAGTCCGCCCAGTGAAACGATTTCCGACTGTCCCTCCCGGACAAGTATGACAGGACTCCATCCAAATGCCGTGGATTCCTATTCCAGTGCTCCCTCTTTCACCCATCAGACAGGAGCCCCCACCACGAGAGGTCCAAGGTTGCCACAGTCATTTCCCTGCTGATCGGCCGGGCGTTGGAGTAGGCTACAGCTGTCTGGGAGAGAGGAGAGGAAGAGCTGGGTTCCTACGAGAGTTTCAGGGTGGTCTTCAAGCATCTGCCGGAAGGCATAGAGGGACGTAAGTGAATATTCCAACTCCTGCAGGGTGCCCAGACTGCACCCTGCTGGCCCTTGGCAATCTCCCGCGGTGTATCCCAACCCTGGGTCCACGGGGGCAGAGGGGCGGCCTCATGATCATCCATCTTCCGCGGTAGGCTTGAGTATTCTATCATCGCTTTCAGCCAAACTGTTCCTGGTTTCCATTTCACTGGCTAGACGTCCCTCGTGTTGTCACTTCAGCTCTAGGGGACTCCGGTGCCATGGGGAATTTAATCTACCAGGCCCTCGCCTCCTCCCTGAACACCCCCTTGTACCCGCTCTCCTCTCCTTTTCCGGTTCTAGCCCTGGATAATCGACCATTGGGATCTGGTACAATCACACACATCACAGCACTATTCACCATCACCATTGGACCCATACACCAAGAAAGCTTTCCCCTCCTCATCACAGCACCCGTACACAAAGTCATCCTTGGCCTCCCGTGGCTCCAACGTTGTGGCTCCAACGTCAGGAGGACCTGCTTTTCCTTACCCTGCGGTTCAATGTCAGTTAAAGGTCCTGTGGTTGAACTCCAGCCTGACATCACAGAGGTTTACCAGGATCTCCGGGAGATTTTCTCCAAGACCCGCGCCACCTGTCTCTCTCCTCATCGCCCCTGGGACTGTGTCATCAGCCTGCTTGCAGGCTCTACGCAGCTGCGTCTACCCTCTGTCAGTGACTGAAACCAAGGCCATGGAGAAGTACATCCAGGAGGCTCTGCAACAGGGTTGAATGGAAAACAGCCTTCAGCACGATGTTTGGGCACTGTGAGTACTTGGTGATGCCTTACGGATTAGCCAATGCTCCGTCAGTGTTTCAGGCATTCGTGAATGAGGGCACCAGACGGTCGTGTCGACATCCTGGTCTACCTGGTCTACTTTGCCACCTTGGAGGATCACATCGCCCACGTCCGAGTAGCTCTCAGACACAAGAGGGATGTGGCAGGGTCTACAGTCAATCACGGACTACAAAAGGAAAACCAGCCCCGTCGCAGACCACAATGTCTTGCTCCCAGACAAACTAAACAACTTCTTTGCTCGCTTTGAGGACAATACAGTGCCACTGACACGGCCCGCTACCAAAACCTGCGGACTCTCCTTCACTGCAGTCAACGCAAGTAAAACATTTAAACGTGTTAACCCTCGCAAGGCTGCCGGCCAAGACGGCATCCCCAGCCGCGTCCTCAGAGCATGCGCAGACAAGCTGGCTGGTGTGTTTACGGACATATTCAATCAATCCTTACCCCACAAGGGTGCGTTCTCAGCCCTCTCCTGTACTCCCTGTTCACCCACGACTGTGTGGCCATGCACGCCTCCAACTCAATCATCAAGTTTGCAGACGACACTACAGTGGTAGGCTTGATTACCAACAATGATGAGACGACCTACAGGGAGGAGGTGAGGGCCCTCAGAGTGTGGTGTCAGGAAAATAACCTCACAATCAATGTCAACAAAACAAAGGAGATGATCGTGGACTTCAGGAAACAGCAGAGGGAGCAGCCCCCTATCCACATCGACGGGACAGTAGTGGAGAAGGTGGAATGTTTTAAGTTCCTTGGCATACACATCAAGGACAAACTGAAATGGTCCATGCACATAGACTGCGTGGTGAAGAAGGCGCAGCAGCAGGCTGAAGAAATTCGTCTTGTCACCAAAAACACTCACAAACTTTTACAGATGCACAATCAAAAGCATCCTGTCGGGCTATATCACCGCCTGGTACGGCAACTGCCCCGCTTACAACCTTAAGGCTCTCCAGAGGGTGGTGACGTCTGCACAACGCATCACTGGGGGTAAACTACCTTCCCTCAAGGACACCTACACCACCCAATGTCACAGGAAGGCCAAAAGATTATCAAGGACAACAACCACCCGAGCCACTGCTTATTCACCCTGTTCTCATCCAGAAGGCGAGGTCAGTGCCGAGAGACTGAAAAACAGCTTCTATCTCAAGGCCATCAGACTGTTAAACAGCCATCGCTAACATTGAGTGGCTGCTGCCAAAATACTGACTCATCTCTAGCCACTTTAATAATGAAAAAAATGTATCACTAGCGATTTTAAACAATGCCCCTTTATATACTCATCTCATATGTACAGTGCCTTGCGAAAGTATTCGGCCCCCTTGAACTTTGCGACCTTTTGCCACATTTCAGGCTTCAAACATAAAGATATAAAACTGTATTTTTTTGTGAAGAATCAACAACAAGTGGGACACAATCATGAAGTGGAACGACATTTATTGGATATTTCAAACTTTTTTAACAAATCAAAAACTGAAAAATTGGGCGTGCAAAATTATTCAGCCCCCTTAAGTTAATACTTTGTAGCGCCACCTTTTGCTGTGATTACAGCTGTAAGTCGCTTGGGGTATGTCTCTATCAGTTTTGCACATCGAGAGACTGAATTTTTTTCCCATTCCTCCTTGCAAAACAGCTCGAGCTCAGTGAGGTTGGATGGAGAGCATTTGTGAACAGCAGTTTTCAGTTCTTTCCACAGATTCTCGATTGGATTCAGGTCTGGACTTTGACTTGGCCATTCTAACACCTGGATATGTTTATTTTTGAACCATTCCATTGTAGATTTTGCTTTATGTTTTGGATCATTGTCTTGTTGGAAGACAAATCTCCGTCCCAGTCTCAGATCTTTTGCAGACTCCATCAGGTTTTCTTCCAGAATGGTCCTGTATTTGGCTCCATCCATCTTCCCATCAATTTTAACCATCTTCCCTGTCCCTGCTGAAGAAAAGCAGGCCCAAATCATGATGCTGCCACCACCATGTTTGACAGTGGGGATGGTGTGTTCAGCTGTGTTGCTTTTACGCCAAACATAACGTTTTGCATTGTTGCCAAAAAGTTCATTTTTGGTTTCATCTGACCAGAGCACCTTCTTCCACATGTTTGGTGTGTCTCCCAGGTGGCTTGTGGCAAACTTTAAACAACACTTTTTATGGATATCTTTAAGAAATGGCTTTCTTCTTGCCACTCTTCCATAAAGGCCAGATTTGTGCAATATACGACTGATTGTTGTCCTATGGACAGAGTCTCCCACCTCAGCTGTAGATCTCTGCAGTTCATCCAGAGTGATCATGGGCGTCTTGGCTGCATCTCTGATCAGTCTTCTCCTTGTATGAGCTGAAAGTTTAGAGGGACGGCCAGGTCTTGGTAGATTTGCAGTGGCCTGATACTCCTTCCATTTCAATATTATCGCTTGCACAGTGCTCCTTGGGATGTTTAAAGCTTGGGAAATCTTTTTGTATCCAAATCCGGCTTTAAACTTCTTCACAACAGTATCTCGGACCTGCCTGGTGTGTTCCTTGTTCTTCATGATGCTCTCTGCGCTTTTGACGGACCTCTGAGACTATCACAGTGCAGGTGCATTTATACGGAGACTTGATTACACACAGGTGGATTGTATTTATCATCATTAGTCATTTAGGTCAACATTGGATCATTCAGAGATCCTCACTGAACTTCTGGAGAGAGTTTGCTGCACTGAAAGTAAAGGGGCTGAATAATTTTGCACGCCCAATTTTTCAGTTTTTGATTTGTTAAAAAAGTTTTAAATATCCAATAAATGTCTACTTCATGATTGTGTCCCACTTGTTGTTGATTCTTCACAAAAAAATACAGTTTTATATCTTTATGTTTGAAGCCTGAAATGTGGCAAAAGGTCGCAAAGTTCAAGGGGGCCAAAACTTTCGCAAGGCACTGTATATACTGTACTCTATACCATCTACTGCATCTTGCCTATGCCGTTCGGCCATCGCTCATTCATATATATATTCGCTCATTCATATATACTCACATTAACATCTGCTAACCATGTGTATGAGACAAATACAATTTGATTTGTTTTGAATTCGGAAGTTTACATACACCTTAGCCAAATACATTTTAACTCAGATTTTCACAATTCCTGACATTTAATCCTAGTAAAAATCCCCTGTCTTAGGTCAGTTAGGAATGTGAAATGTCAGAATAATAGTAGAGAGAGTGATTTATTTCAGCTTTTATTACTTTCATCACATTCCCAGTGGGTCAGAAGTTTACATACACTCAATTAGTATTTGGAAGCATTGCCTTTAATTTTTTTATTTGGATCAAATGTTTCGGGTAGCCTAACACAAGCTTCCCACAATAAGTTGAGTGAATTTTGCCCCATTCCTCCTGACAGAGCTGGTGTAACTGAGTCAGGTTTCTAGGCCTCCTTGCTCACACACGCTTTTTCAGTTCTGCCCACAAATTTTCTATAGGATTGAGGTCAGGGCTTTGTGATGGCCACTCCAATTCCTTGACTTTGTTGTCCTTCAACAAACTTGCCATAACTTTGGAAGTATGCTTGGGGTCATTGTCCATTTGGAAGACCCATTTGCGACCAAGCTTTAACTTGGCACCTGATGTCTTGAGATGTTGCTTCAATATATCCGCACAATTTTCCAACCTCATGGTGCCATCTATTTTGTGAAATGCATCAGTCCATCCTTCTGCAAAGCACCCCCAGAACATGATGCTGCCACCCCCGTGCTTCACGGTTGGGATGGTGTTCTTCGGCTTGCAAGCCTCCCCCTTTTTCCTCCAAACATAACGATGGTCATTATTGCCAAACAGTTCTATTTTTGATTCGTGAGACCAGAGGACATTTCTCCAAAAAGTACAATCTTTTTTCCCTTGTGCAGTTGCAAGCCTTAGCTTGGCTTTTTTTATGGCGGTTTTGGAGCAGTGGCTTCTTCCTTGCTGAGAGCCCTGTCAGGTTATCTCGATATAGAACTTGTTTTACTGTGGATAATGTCACGTCTTCTGCCGAAGTCGGCTCCTCTCCTTGTTCGGGCGGCGTTCAGCGGTCAACGTCACCGGCTTTCTAGCCATCGCTGCTCCATTTTTCATTTGTCTTGTTCCCTGCACACCTGGTTTTCATTCCCCAATCACAATACATTAATTTATTCCTCTGTTCCCCCTCATGTCTTTGTGTGAAATTGTTTTGTGTTACGTGTCAATTTTGACACGCTACACTGGTGTTCGTTTATTCCGTTTTTTGTCACGAGGTATGGTTATTTGTTTGTACATAATTATTGTGACTGTTTGCGCGTTTTGCACTTTTGCCTATTGGCTGGAGGTTTCGACGCAGTGGCGTCCATCTGTTGGTTTCTCCTGCCTAAATGAAGTGTGTGCCTGTTCACAACTCCCTGCTCTCTTGACTCCTGCACCTGACTCCTCTCCCAGTACGCACACCATTGACAGATATAGATACTTTTGTACCAGTTTCCTCCAGCATCATCACAAGGTCCTTTGGTGTTCTTCTGGGATTGATTTGCCCTTTTGCACCAAAGTACATTCATCTCTAGGAGACAGAACGGGTCTCTTTCCTGCGCGGTATGGCGGCTGCGTGTTGTTAATACTTGCGTACTATTGTTTGTACAAATGAACACGGTACCTTCAGGCATTTGGAAATTGCTCCCAAGGATGAACCAGACTTGTGGAGGTCAACAACAAAAAATTCTGAGGTCTTGGCTGATTTCTTTTGATTTTCCCATGATGTCACGCAAAGAGGCACTTAGTTTGAAGGTAGGCCTTGAAATACATCCACAGGTACACCTCCAATTGACTCAAATGATGTCAATTAGCCTATCAGAAGCTTCTAAAGCCATGACATCTTCTGGAATTTTCCAAGCTATTTAAAGGCACAGTCAACTTAGTGTATGTAAACTTCAGACCAACTGTAAACAATTGTTGGAAAAATGACTTGTGTCATGCACAAAGTAGATGTTCTAACCGACTTACCAAAACTTTAGTTTGTTAACAAGAAATCTGTGGAGGGGTTGAAAAATGAGTTTAAATGACTCCAACCTAAGTGTATGTAAACTTCTGACTTCAACTGTACATAAGAGTAATGCAAGATATGTAAACATTATTAAAGTGATTAGTGATCCATTTATTAAAGTGGCCAATGATTTCAAGTCTGTATGTAGGCAGCAGCCTCTCTGTGTTAGTGATGGCTGTTTAACAGTCTGATGGCCTTGAGATTGAAAAACAGCTTCTGTCTCTCAGTCCCAGCTTTGATGCACCTCTACTGACCTCGCCTTCTGGATGGTAGCGGGATGAACAGGCAGTGGCTAGGGTGGTTGTTGTCCTTGACGATCTTTTTGGCCTTCCTGTGACATCGGGTGCTGTAGGTGTCCTGTAGGGCAGGTAGGTAGTTTACCCCTGGTGATGCGTTGTGCAGACCGCACCACCCTCTGGAGAGGCTTGCAATTGTGGGAGGTGCAGTTGCTGTACCAGGCGGTGATACAGCCCGACAGGGTGCTCTCAATTGTGCATCTGTAAAAGTTTTAGGTGACAAGCCACATTTCTTCAGCCTTCTGAGAAGCGATGTTGAGCCTCCTTCACCACACTGTTTGCGTGGGTGGACCCCAAAGTGCCGTCCACCGCCAGAAGGAGCAGGCGGACCGCCACCGCAGTGAGGCTCCCGTGTTCCAGCATCGAGTCTGACTCTCATCCAGGAACCTCCCTCTCCACCTGCCCTGCTGGAAGCTGAGCCCCCAGTTTGTGGGCCATTCAAGGTCCTCTGGGGGGTCAATGAGGTAATATATACGTTTACAATTCCCCCATCAACTACTGGATCTCACCCTCTTTTTATGTTATGTTCACTCCTCAGGCCGGTGGTTCCTGGTCCCCTGGCTGGTGCCGTCCCCCGCAACACCCCTCCGTCTACCCTGGACACCGATGGGACCCCCACCTATGCTGTTAGGTCCCTCCTGAACTCCCAACGTCATGGGGGTCGGCTCCAGTACCTGGTGAACTGGGAGGGGTAAGGTCCAGAGCAGTGCTATTTGGTCCAAGCGGACAACATCCTGGACCCTAACATCATCAGAGATGTCCATCTCTACTGCCAGGACCAGCCCACTCCTCGCCCTCGAGGCCATCCTCCTGGCCGGCATCGTCCTGTGGCTGGAGCCAGACGTTAGGAGGTGGTTACTGTCACGCCTAATCCAGCTCCTTAGTAGCCTCATTCACCAGGCAGTATTGGTTTTGTCACATTCAGGGTGCTTATCCTGTTTTGTTTATCTGCCTTTTTCTTATGATTAAACTCACCTTCTGCACCTGCTTCCTGACTCCCAGCGTATGCGTTACAAACCAAGAACATGTCTGACGACGAAAGAGTTGAGGGAGGAGGAAGAGTATCTTACTTGAGGGGTGTCGATGTTGTCGAACCTTATTTATTTGATTCTTACCAAAAAAATATTGGAAAATTGAGCTTAAGATGGCAGCCGCTGTTTTAGAAACTGAGGCCGCAACAGCAGCCGGAGTCCCATCCCCAGGATCAACAGAATGGATGCAGTTGTGACAATTGCACTCCAATGCTGACAGATGTGCTGCAGAGGATTCAAATATGTGACTACAATTCTTACAGACATGGAGTTATCCAACGAGTAGCTAAACTCTACTTTATTGAATGATGGCTTATCATAAACCTCTGAGCGGGACCTTAGTGGGTTTATGTTTTCACATTAGCCCAAACCACTATATGGCCTATGTTTAGGGTTAGGGTTAGGGGGGGGGGGGGTGCTCCCTTTGCTGTTTCCTGGAGTCCACGATCATCTCTTTTGTTTTGCTGACATTGAGTGAGAGGTTATTTTCCTGACATCACACTCCGAGGGCCCTCACCTCCTCCCTGTAGGCTGTCTCGTTGTTGGTAATCCTACCACTGTATGCTTGATGATTGGGCACGACAGACTTGAAGAGGGCACGACAAAGCCTATTCCCCCTCAGGAAACTAAAAAGATTTGGCATGGTTCCTGAGATCCTCAAAAGGTTCTACAGCTGCAACATCGAGAGCTGCATCACTGCCTGGTACCGCAATTGCTCAGCCTCTGACCGCAAGGCACTACAGAGGGTAGTGCGTACGGCCCAGTACATTACTGGGGTTAAGCTGCCTGCCATCCAGGACCTCTACACCAGGCGGTGTCAGAGGAAGGCCCTAAAAATTGTTAAAAACCCCCAGCCACTCCAGTCATAGACTGCTCTCTCTACTACCGCATGGCAAGTGATACCGGAGTGCCAAGTCTAGGACAAAAAGGCTTCTCAACAGTTTTTATCCCCAAGCCATAAGACTCCTGAAGAGGTAATCAAATGGCTACCCGGGCTATTTGCATTGTGTGCCCTCCCCCCCAACCCCTCTTTTTACACTGCTGCTACTCTCTGTTTATCAGATATGCATAGTCACTTTTACTCTACATTCATGTACATACTACCTCAATTGGGCCGACCAACCAGTGCTCCCGCACATTGGCTAACCGGGCAATCTGCATTGTGTCCCGCCACCCACCACCCGCCAACCCCTCTTTTACGCTACTGCTACTCTCTGTTCATCATATATGCACAGTCACTTTAACCATATCTACATGTACATACTACCTCAATCAGCCAGACTAACCGGTGTCTGTATGTAGCCTCGCTACTTTTATAGCCTCACTGCTGTATATAGCCTGTCTTTTTACTGTTGTTTTATTTATTTACTTACCTGTTGTTCACCTAACACCTATTTTGCACTATTGGGTAGAGCCTGAAAGTAAACATTTCACAGTAAGGTCTACACATGTTGTATTCGGCGCACGTGACAAATAAACTTGGATTTGATTTGATTGAGTTGGAGGCGTGCATGGCCACGCAGTTGTGGGTGAACAGGGAGTACAGGAGGGGGCTGAGAACGCACCCTTGTGGGGCCCCAGTGTTGAGGATCAGCGGAGTCGAGATGTTGTTTCTTACCTTCACCACCTGGGGGCGGCCCGTCAGGAAGTTCAGGACCCAGATGCACAGGGCAGGTTCGAGACCCAGGGTCTCAAGCTTAAAGAAGAGTTTGGAGGGTACTATGGTGTTGAATGCTGAGCTGTAGTCAATGACCAGCATTCTTACATAGGCATTCCTCTTGTCCAGGTGGGATAGAGCAGTGTGCAGTGTGATGGCGATTGCGTCGTCTGTGGACCTATTGGGGCGGTAAGCAAATTGGAGTGGGTCTAGGGTGACAGGTAGGGTGGAGGTGATATGATCCTTGACTACTCTCTCAAAGCACTTCATGATGACAGAAGTGAGTGCTATGGGGCGATAGTTCAGTTACCTTTCATGGGAACAGGAACAATGGTGACATCTTGAAGCATGTGGGGACAGCAGACTGGGAAAGGGATTGATTGAATATGTCCGTAAACACACTAGCCAGCTGCTCTGCGCATGCTCTGAGGACACGACACTAACAAATACATACTGACATAGTAAAATAAATAAATGTTTAAAAATATATAAAGGATGTTTCATATTGAAACCCTCATATTAAACACCAATGGCATACACTAAGCTGATGGGTTATATTTAGGATATTGTTTTACAGCATTGTCATTAACATTTTTTATTTAGAAATGTGATATATTTTACACACACCTTTAAAAAATCTGAAGTACCCAAAAGGACCACTAGATTGCTTATGATAGATTACATAAAATCCTTGAAAGCTACCAAAACCCTGGTAGTTTACTGGTAAACTAAAGTTTCCAGTAATATACCCTCTCTTTGCAACCCTAATCTTGTCACGAGTCCGACCGAGGGTGTTTCCCTTTCCCGGGCAGGTGGCGCTCGGCGGTCGTCGTCACCGGCCTATTAGCTGCCACTGATTGTTTTTCCTTCCCCTCCTTGTATGTTGAGTGGTAGCACCTGTGAATGTTTAATTAGTTTGTCTTTATTAGACAGCCGGCCCGCCTGGTTGTTGTGCGGGATTATTTCTATGTAACCTTCGGCTCTGTGGTATAGGCACGTGTTAGTGTCCGGTCGGGATTGTTTCCCATTGTACATTTTGATTCCCTGTGTTTTGGGAACGTAACGTTTTTTGTGAGCACCCTGTGGTGCATTGGTGCGATTAAAAGACGCGCAGCATTGAACTCTCTGTCTCCTGCATTTGACTCCACACCCACGACACCCGGAGCATTACAAATCTGACCACACCCAAACAAAACAAATCACAGAAAGTAGTGTTTATTAGACACAAGTCAACTAATAAACTATGCATTGGTGTTTTATTTTTATTTTTTACAATCAAATAATATAATAAATTGATAAAACATTCTATTCTATAAACATAAATGATACCTTAAAAAAAGGCAAATGCTTGAATACTTGCCACAATGCTTATACTTTCAGTTGTCATCACAGAAAAGATTGAATAAAAGCAGTATTCATGATAAGAAATTATATAATACTGTAGAGGCAACGTTGCACTACAGTTGTATGCAAATAAGTTCACAAATTCCCCAAAATACACTATAGTATTCCTACATCCTCTCATTTGGTAGTTCAGAGTTTGGAAAATGGAACATTTACACAGAAAGGCAACTGGACAGAAGAGGCTATAGAATTAAATCAAATCCAATTTTATTAGTCACATGCTCTGAACACAACAGGTGTAAACCTTACTGTGAAATGCTTACTTACAAGCCCCTAACCAACAATGCAGTTTAAAAAATATGGATAAGAATAAGAAATAAAAGGAACAAGTAATTAAAGAGCAGCAGTAAAATAACAATAGTGAGACTATATACAGGGGGCACCGGTTCTTCGAGGTAATTGAGGTAAATTTGTACGTGTTTGTTAGAGTTATTAAAGGGACTATTCATAGATAATAACAGAGAGTAGGAGAGTAGCAGCGGCATAAAAGGGGGGGACAATGCAAATAGTCTAAGTAGCCATTTGATTAGATGTTCAGGAGTCTTATGGCTTGGGGGGTAGAAGCTGTTTAGAAGCCTCTTAGACCTAGACTTGGCGCTCTGGTACCGCTTTCCGTGCGGTAGCAGAGAGAACAGTCTATTCTTGTGACACCGCCTGGTATAGAGGTCCTGGATGGCAGGAAGCTTGGCCCCAGTACTGGTCTGTATGCATTACCCTCTGTAGTGCCTTGTGGTCCGAGGCCGAGCAGTTGCCATGGCAGTGATGCAACCCGTCAGGATGCTCTCGATGGTGCAGCTTTTGAGGATCGGAGGACGCATGCAAAATCTTTTCAGTCTCCTGAGGGGGAATGGGTTTTTTCGTGTCCTCTTCACCACTGTCTTGGTGTGCTTGGACCATGTTAGTTTGTTGGTGATGTGGACACAAAGGAACTTGAAGCGCTCAACCTGCTCCGCTACAGCCCCTTTGATGAGAATGGGGGCGTGCTCGGTCCTCCTTTTCCTGAAGTCCACAATCATCTCCTTTGTCTTGATCACGTTGAGGGAAAGGTTGTTGTCCTGGCACCACACAGCCAGGTCTCTGACCTCCTCCCTATAGGCTGTCTCGTCGTTGTCGGCAAATTTAATGATGGTGTTGGAGTTGTGCTTGGCCGTGCAGTCATGAGTGAACAGGGAGTACAGGAGTGGCCCTTGTGTTGAAGATCAGCGTGGCGGATGTGTTGTTACCTACCCTTACCACCTGGGGGAGGCCCGTCAGGAAGTCCAGGATCCAGATGCAGAGGAGGGTGTTTATTCGCAGGGTCCTTAGCTTATTGATGAGCTTTGAAGGCACTATGGTGTTGAACACTGAGCTGTAGTCAATGAATAGCAAAAGGTGTTCCTTTTGTCAAGATGGGAAAGGGCAGTGTGGAATGCAATAGAGATTGCATCATCTGTGGATTTGGCAGTATGCAAATTGGACACTTGCCAGTTGGTCAGCGCAAGCTCGCAGTACACGTCCTAGTAATTCGTCTGGCCCTGCGGCCTTGTGAATGTTGACCTGTTTAAAGGTCTTACTCACATTGGCTGCGGAGAGCGTGATCACACAGTCGTCCGGAACAGCTGGTACTCTCATGCATGTTTCAATGTTATGTTATGTTAAGTAGTTCAGTTCGTCTGGTAGGTTCGTGTCACTGGGCAGCCCTTGGCTGTGCTTCCCTTTGTGGTCTGTAATGGTTTGCAAGCCCTGCCACATCCGACGACCGGCAGAGCCGATGTCGTATGATTCGATCTTAGTCCTGTATTGACGCTTTGCCTGTTTGATGGTTCGTTGGAGGGCATAGCGGGATTTCTTATAAGCTTCCAGGTTAGAGTCCCACTCCTTCAAACCGGCAGCTCTAGCCTTTAGCTCAGTGCAGATGTTGCCTGTAATCCATGGCTTCTGGTTGGGGTATGTAAGTATGGTCACTGTGGGGATGACGTCATTGATGTCCTTATTGACGAAGCCAATGAATGTTGTGTTGTACTCCTCAATTCCATCGGAAGAATTCCTGATCATATTCCAGTCTGTGCTAGCAAAACAATCCTGTAGTTAAGCATCTGCTTTATCTGGCCACTTTTTTTATTGACCAAGTCTCTGGTGCTTCCTGCTTTAATTGTTGCTAGTTAGCAGGAATCAAGAGGATATAATTATGGTCAGATTTGCCAAATGAGGGTGAGGGAGAGCTTTGTACGCGTCTCTGTGTGTGGAGGAAAGGTGGTCTAGAGTTTTTTTCCCTTTGGTTGCTCATTTAACATGCTGATATAAATTTGGTAAAACGGATTTAAGTTTCCCTGCATTAAATTTCCCCGGCCACTAGGAGCACCGCTTCTGGATGAGCGTTTTCCTGTTTGCTTATGGCAGAATACAGCTCATTGAGTGTGGTCTTAGTGCCAGCATCGGTCTGTGGTGGTATGTAGACAGCTACAAAAAATACAGATGAAAACTCTCTAGGTAGATAGTGTGGTCTACAGCTTATCATGACATACTCTACCTTAGGCAAGCAAAACCTTGAGACTTCCTTAGATATCGTGCACCAGCTGTTGTTTACAATTATACATAGTCTGACCCCCTTGTCTTACCAGACGCCACTGTTCTATCCTGCCGATATAGTGTATAACCAGCCAGCTGTATGTTGATAATGTCGTCGTTTAGCCACGACTCCATGGAGCATAAGATATTACAGTTTTTAATGTCCAGTTGGTAGTTTAATTTTCATCGTAGGTCATCGATTTTATTTTCCAATGATTGCATGTTAGCTAGTAGAACGGAAGGCAGTAGGGGTTTATTCGATCACCTACGAATTCTCAGACGGCAGCCCGACCTCTGTCCTCTTTTCTCCGTCTTCTCTTCACGCAAATTACTGTGATTTGGGCCTGTTCCCGTGAAAGCAGTATGCCCTTCATGTCGGTCTCGTCGGACTCGTTAAAGGAAAAAAACATTTCTGCCAGTTCGTGGTGAGTAATCGTTGTTCTGATGTCCAGAAGTTATTTTCTGCCATAAGAGACGGTAGCAGCAACATTGTGTACAGAATAAGTTAAAAAATGAGTTACTAACAAAAAACACATTTGGTTAGGTAAAACGTCAGCCATCTTCTCCGACGGCATCCTACAAGGCACACAGAGTAACAGTCAGTTACGTAATGTTCAATGCTTTGACTTTTCTATTCTATTCTCATTAAGTAATAAGGGCTTTATAAAATACATTTGATTGAATGATTTTGATACCTTCTTCTACTTCTTCTCCTCAATTCCTTGACTGAGTGGATTGGCAATAACATGAGATAACCACCTCCATTAGCAGAGAGAGGACATGAACAAAAAGTTGATCAATTAAACAGGCAATGTTCCAAAGCATAAACATAAAAAATCCAATTTCCAAAGATAAAATGTGAAGGCAGCTCATACCCTGAGAAAAGTATTACATTGAGTTAAAATGTCAACATAAATGTATAAAAATCTGAAGGAGAGTGGTTTGACTAAATGTTTGTCCTGTGACCGTATGTGAGAGGATATGATGGGAACCACTGCCCTGGGCTGAGGTCGCGCGAGGACGGCGCTAGTCTTCTTGAGCATGATTAGTTTAGTCACCTTCCAAAGTCTGTTTACCCTTTTTTCACAATTAATAAAGAGTTGTGTAGAATGGCTTTTAGTGTAGGGGGAGCCCTTCCTGGTATGCCACTCCCTACAAATATGCGGCGGTCTCAATGTAGAGGTCCTGGGCTTGTGTGATTACATGTGGTCTGTGGTTGTGAGGTCAGTTGGATGTCCTGCCAAACTCTCTAAAACGACGTTGGATGCGGCTTATGGTAGATAAATTAACATTAAATTCTCTGGCAACAGCTCTGTTGGACATTTCTGCAGTTAGCATGCCAATTGCACGTTCCATCAAAACTTGAGACATCTGTGGCATTGTTTTGTATGACAAAACTGCACAATTTAGAGTGGTCTTTTATTTTTCCCAGCACAAGGTGCACCTGTGTAATGATCATGCTGTTTAAACAGCTTATTGATATGCAACACCTGTCAGGTGGATGGATTATCTTGGCAAATGAGAAATGCTTACTAACAGTAAACAAATGTGTGCGCACAATTTGAGAAAAATAAGCTTTTTGTGCATTTGGAAACATTTCTGGGATCTTTTATTTTAGCTCATGAAAAATGGGACCAACACTTTACATGTCGCATAGAGACAGAAGGTACTGTATGTAAAGACAAGAGGCAAGCAGAGATAGGCGTGTGTGTGTGTGTGTGTGTGAAAGAGAAAGAGAAAGAGAGGGGTACAAAGTAGTCCTATAGATGGCACTATACTCACCCATACAGGTAAATGAAGCGCTCAGCAATACCAGGAGAAACAGCATCTTCTTGAGATAACTCTCCGTAGACTGTAGCCTAGAAGAGACATCCAGTTGGGTCCAGTCCTGCATGCGCTGTATATAATATCATAAACCCAATATCTGCACGTGGGGTGATTTATAGATCAAATCATCTGCCAATCACTTTGGCAGTGTTTCGGGTCATATTTGTAAAGTGGCGTTGCGCGTTTTAGAAGATTGCGATTTGCAACAGTCCCCGGGCGTTGTGTGAAATCTGTTTTTTTTTATGCGACATGGAACGCTTCACTACAACAAGTAGCAGCAAAGGACGCAAACCTCGCTCATGCGCATAGCAGACGAAGAAGCAGTTAATGATCTTAACGCTGCTGTGATCATCCATTATATGGGCTTGCAATACAGTTAATAATATAAAATAATAATAGGGTATTGTGTTTTGCTGTCGTGCATAGGTGAGTGCAAATGTAGGCATATAATACATACTTTTCTCCATGTTGATTCCAATAAATGTAGATTAAGTAAATAGCTAACTGTAAAATATGTTGTTGTGTGCTGTCGATAATAGCCTAATACAATATTAATTGAACAATTTTAGTATCACAGGTAGTGTAGAATTAGGAGCAGTGCAACGTTCTAAATCGAGAGTATTAGCACCCTCTTGTGAAGTTGATTGATGGTGAACGGTGTTTACTGGCTCGGTAATTGTGGGGAGTAGGGCTGAATGACAATTCAGTGGCAATTCTAGACCATTTCAACTTGGGGGGGGGGGGGGGGGGGGCAAGCTGGGGCCAGTTGTACTGTAAGAGGGGCCAGTTACATTAGACATTATTGTTGTCATCGTTTTCTTCATTAGCAGGCAAAAGACCATGTTCATAATCATCATCGTTGCCCCCCCCCCCAATCCCTTGCGGTCTATTTGCAGTCTACAAATTATATGTAATTATGTTCCGGCCCCCAGACCATTGCTGAAGAAAAAATCTGCCTGCGGCTGAATCTAGTTGATGATGCCTGATCTATAGACTGCTGCCAACCCCCCTGACTCAGTGGGTGTCTCTCTACAGCTGTCTTGTGTCTGTCCTCAGAACATGCACCTCTATATCCTAGTGAGTGCCCTTCTCATCATCCCTGTCTCTTTGGGTGAGTTGGACTTTTTGCCGTTTTAGTATCATAGCATTTGCATCCAGTTGTAGATGGTTGTTTAACCCATGATTACTTTACAGTAGTAATATGTTGGAAGAATTTGATTTGACTCCAATCTCTCTCTCTCTCCCCCTAGCTTTCTCTTTGGGTAGGCCCAATGTCATTGTTGTTATCTCACAAAAAGTCACACATGGATGTGAAAAATTCTGTACTTTCTTTTGATAATGTCTGGCCATGTCCTCCTCCCTCCTCCCATAACTCACTCTATTTGTCCCTCTCTTTTTCAGGTTGGAATGAAGACTTACAGATAGTGTGTTCTGGTCGAGAGTTCCGCCTGCCGGTCTACTCAGGGTCAAGAATCGTGACCTTTACCCCCAGCTACCCTCCAGGACCAAGAAGAGTGCTTCTGGAGAACAACAGCGTAGGCTGTGTGTGTGTGTGTGTGTGTGTGTGGGTTGGTTGGTTCTTCTATCCTTGTGGGGACCTCAAATCCCCAAATGTCCCCACACGGATAGTAAAACATTCTCCCTTGTGGGGACATTTCCTACATCCCCATGAGGAAAAAGGCTATTTTAAGTTTAGGTGTTAAGTTCAGGGTTATGGTTAGAATTAGTGTAAGGGGTTGGGGGTTAGGTTCAGGGAAAATATAATTTTGAATGGAAATTAATTTTAGATCCCCACGAGGATAGAAGAACATAATGTGTGTTTAAGTGTGTGTGTGTTCTTCTATGCTAAACACTATTGTGTGTTTGTAGTTGAAGGACCTGCGGTTTAAGTGGACGAAAGATAGGACGTTGCTGCTGAATGACGTCACACACCGTGACCAGGGGCTCTACTCTATCAAACTGTCCTCTGGATTCACCTATGAGACCGTTCGCCTCACTGTCTCAGGTACAGGGGCTCAGGGGCTCCCGAGTGGCGCAGTGGTCGAAGGCACTGCATCTCAGTGCTAGAGGCATCACTACAGACCCTGGTTTGATTCCAGGCTGTATCACAACCAGCGTTGATTGAGAGTCCCATAGGGCGACGCACAGTTGGCCCAGCATGGTTAGGGTTTGGCCGAGGTAGGCCGTCATTGTAAATAATTATTTTTTCTTAACTGACTTGCCTAGTTAAATAAAATAAAAAATATATTTAAAAAACTCTGCCGCAGGGAATACCTCTCTCCATTTCGTTGTCTATTTTTTAAAATCTATTTCTTGCCCTATTCTGTCTCTCTCTTTCTCTATGATATTGTATAATAATTCATTGTATCTGTTGAAATTGATTGTATGAATCTTGAAACATTGTATAACTCTCAAGATAATCTCTGTTTTGCTTTCTTTCACCCTTTCTCAGAATGTATAAAAACCTTCCGTCTGGGCTATGGGGAAACCTTTCAGCACAACATCCCTAAATATGTCTCCGTGCTGGAGTTCTCTCCCCGGGGCTCCCCCTCTGACTCCCAGACGGTATTACTGTGGAACCGGATGGACCCTGAGACCAGCGAGGCGGGCCGGGGGAGGCTAGGGTCAAGTGGGAGGGTCTGGGTGGCAGAGAGGGTGACCCAGGCAGACCAGGGAAACTACACCCTCCGAGACGAGAATGGGAAAGTAATCTCCCGCAGCAAATTGATTGTCAATGGTGAGCACTAGAAAGATCAAAGAGATCTGGATGAAGGGGAGAGCGAAATGAAACGAGAGATGGGATCGGAGGATAGGAGAGAAGAGATTGCGATATTAGATCTGACATACAGTCCAAACTGACTCTTAGTTGTATCTGATTCTTTCTTTCATCCTGATGCCCCTCATCGTCCTCGTCTCCTCCTTCATTTCTCCTTTTTCTTTTCCTTTAAACTCTTTCCAATTCTCTCTCTCTCATTATCCCCTGTGTGGGTGCAGGGCACAACTTCAATGTCACCCGCTTCTTCAAGGAGTCTCTAAACCTTCCCCTTTTTCTCCCTGTCTCTCATGTCCACCTCATTTTTACCCCGTCCCTGCACCTCTCCAATCCCTCTAATGTGCCCCTTGAGTCCCGGTACTCTCGCCCCGTGCAGCTGATCAAGGATGGCCAGATTGTGGACCAGGACCCCCGGTACTGGGGCCTCCTCTCTCTGGGGAGAAACGGGACTGTCAACGAGGTGGTCATCACCAGGCTGAGTGCAAAGCATGATGGGATGTATGAGATCCGAGATCAGGGCGGCAACCTGGTGTCATCCACCATTCTCCATGTGGTCGGTGAGTGACAGTGTGTGTGTGAGTGAGCAGGAGCTTTTCCCTTTACATGATGCAGAGATATCTTTCTTGATCTCCCCGCTCACTCACTCTTTCTCCCTTCCTTTTTCTCTTTCCAGATAAGACTGCTAGATGGAGAGCAGTTCTCAAGTCCATCAGCGTTCCTTCTGGCATGTTTGTGACTTTGGCTGGTTTCATCTTATTTATGAAGCGCTACCCTAACTGCAGCCTCGCTATGATAATCAACGGCCTAAGAGCATCTAACCTTCCAAGAGTCAATGTCCAGGTGAGGGGATGTTCTGAATGAGCTTGACAGCTGTAGAGTGAGAGATGTTTGTCAGCATGGTAGGTAGAAGAAATATGGTGGGGTTATGAGTGGTTATTGGAGGGCTTGTGTGGGCAATGCAATGAGCCTGTTGTCATGGTACTATGTTGTCCATCCATTTCAACTGTGTGATATTATAGAATTCTGTCAGTGTCAGAGTAAAAGCAGAACCAGTCCTTTGCGCCAGTTTGAATCTCCTCCTGCATCAGTTCCTTACACATTTAAATTGGGTCAATGGTCACATAGCTTCATGCTTCTCTGTGGATTGCATGTTTGTTTCGCTGTGCGTTCCCCTGTCTGTCTACGCAATATTTATATTTATATACTTGTTTTGTTTGTCATCTGCAGGACTACAGTCCACCCAGTCTCCAGCCCTCTGGCATTTACAGTCATTCAAAGCAGATTGTAACGCCAAAAATATGGAGCCCCAGACCTACACATTCGGTAGGTAGGCGGGGAAGTTGTAAATGTAGGCTCTTTTAACCATTATTATAGATTTCTATATTATGTGTCTTTCTCAGGGTTACATTCCTGTCGTGGTCAGTGCACCACAGCCCTCCCCTGAGCCAGTGAGGACGAGACAACAGGAGACAGATAGACTTAGAGTTGAGACTGCCACTACTCACACTCCTAGTGAAGAGGTAAATACACACACTGTTTCTATTTTCTGTCTCACAATGGACAATTAAGTTATATTCTGCTCTTTCTTTTTATCATTGACTCCCTCTCTCTTCTCATGAGACTGCTGACGGAGAGAGGGAGATCTCCTTTTCCATCGCTGGCACCTCAGACTGCCTCCACTCATCTGAAGACTGCTTCCAGTTCCAGATCAAGAAAGAGGGAGACAAGGAGAGCAAAGCAAAAGACTACTTCTCCACACTTCCACTGGACACAGATACCTTGGAGACTTGCAGCGTCTACACTTCTGAAAAACTCAACTTCTTATAGAGCACAGAGAAGAGGAGTGAATGGAGGTAAAGAAAGAGCGGGCGGAGAGAAAATAGTGGAGGGCGAAATGGTTAAACTGTTCACGGGTGATTTTGTAATTATAGTGCCTTCGCTTTCAGAACCCTATTTGGATATGTTTGGGTATTGCGTATTACTTCCTATAATTTCTTTATTATCATGTCATTATCATTCCTTTTAAGAATGAGATGAGCAATATCCTACATTTTGGCATATCACTCCTTTGTACAACTGGATTGGTAATGTTTTCAAAAATCAACCTGCCGATTACTTTCTACTACCTACCAAGGAACCCTCAGGACCACACATTTAAACCTGTACTGTAAGCTATAGATGACTGTATATATGTGTAAATATATGGAAGTTATGTTAGGATGGAGAAGAGATGTCAACGTTAAAGAAGAGATGAGGAATTGTGAGATTTTGTAATAGAATGTGGGAATTGCCTCTCAATTTAAAAGCATATCTAACTGCATGTGTTACCTACTATTAAACAAGTAAATTAACACAAAATAATACAAAAATACTTTTATTAGATTACATATCTTTATATAAGATATACATTGTTTGTGATTGCCATAAAATGGTGTACATGATTCAATTACGGTTACATTATTTCACCAGGTGTTCATATTGTGATACCTTATACCTTTCCCAATGTTTTGTGCATTAACGTATCATTGGTTTGTTAGTCAAGTAATGAATGAAGCTCGAGAAAATAAAACGAATTCAATCTAGTTATGAAAGTTGTCGTAGTCATGACAGTGGGGGAACGAAGAAGAGCTCGCTTTGGAGGACTGATGCTATCCCAGCGTGCATTGTTTTCGAAGCGGCAATGAAACGCCAGCGTGCGAACTTGGAACAAAACAAAAATAAAGTAGTCAGAATTAGTTGCCTTTTAGGCAAGACTTTTAAGATAGTTTGCCATCAAGCGTAACACAAAAAAATCGTGTTTAGCTATAGAGGGACGTGCACTTGAAATATGTCTTTGGTTTGCGCAAGTAAGTTGAACATGCTTCTGAAGTTGAATGAGCTAGATCGCTTACCTAGCACCCTGCTAGCTAACGTTAGTGTGGCTAACTGGCGAGCTAGTAACTGATTCATTGTCACTTTTCTGCAACATGGTATTTATGGTGGCTTACTAGTTATATTATCTAGCCATGAAACAATAGCTAACAATTGTATGTATCCACTTATGTTACCCCACTCAGTTTCCAATGAGGTCCCCGAGCACCCTTGCGTGTCCCCGGTGTCTAACCAGGTGTTCGAGCGCCGACTGATCGAGAAGTATATCGCAGAGAATGGAGTGGATCCCATGAATAGCCAACCACTGTCGGAGGAGCAACTTATCGATATAAAAGGTAAACAGGGCGGGGATAGACTGTTAACGTAATCAGTCGAATCAATTACATCAAGTATGTATTTATGTACTGATTTTAGTTTAGGCTTAGAAGGAAATCCTAAGTAGGTTCCATGTATTCGAAGATAAGTTTTCGTAATGGATTTGAATCAATGTTGTGCTGCCTTCTGTTGCCCAGTGTCTCATCCTATCCGACCAAAGGCTCCCTCTTCTACCAGTATCCCTGCCATACTCAAGGCTCTGCAAGATGAGTGGGTGAGTGTCTAGGCAGACTGGTTTGTAGTCTACCTGTGGACAGTGTTACAACAGAATACTCTTCCTCTGTATTATTAAATCTTTCCATTAATGTCTTCTGTCTCTTTCAAGGATGCGGTCATGTTGCACAGCTTCACTCTGAGGCAGCAGCTGCAGACGACTCGCCAGGAGCTCTCTCACGCCCTCTACCAGCATGATGCAGCCTGCAGAGTCATTGCTCGTCTTACCAAGGAGGTCACTGCAGCCAGAGAGGGTAAGAGAGGGATCTCTATAGTCTGAAGTCGCTTCCTCACCTTCTCTCATTCACTGACCTGTGAAGGCAAAATGCTTACTCTTTGCCCATTCTCCCATTCAACAGCCCTGGCCACACTCAAGCCCCAAGCCGGATTGGTGGCCCCTCAGTCTATGCCCGCCTCTCAGCCAGCCGCTGGGGTGAGTGATTAGCGCTGATTCCCATCCATTAAACAGGATTCCTGTCCATCAGAGATTGAGGATAGATGTTTTCTCTTTTCTAAGTATTCTTCTCTGTTGTTTTGCCTCCTTTTCTCAGGGTGCTGGTGGGGAACCAATGGAGGTTAGTGTGCAGGTGGGAATGACTCCAGAGATCATCCAGAAGGTAAGAGCTAATTTCCTCTTCATCTTTTTACCCCCTGTGATTAGTGTTCTCATTACTCTGAGACCCTCTCAATATGAGAATGGATTTGTGATTCATTGAATTCTCATTAGTCTCTTTCCTGCTCCTACTGTTCTGTTTTCAGCTTCAAGATAAGGCTACTGTCCTTACCACAGAGCGAAAGAAGGTAAGATGTTCATTCAAGAAAATGTCTGTCATGTGTTGTAGGCTTGCAGAGATGGATGATAAACCACTCAATCTTTTAATAAACTTATTTTGTCCCTTATGTTTGCTCTCTCCCTAACCAGAGAGGAAAGACCGTGCCAGAGGAGCTGGTCAGGGCTGAGGATCTGAGCAAGTACCGCCAAGTGGCTTCCCACGCTGTGAGTACTACTATCTGTAGGACTGTAATAACCTGTAGGGGGCTGACTGTGCTGCTTAGCACTGCTATATGAGGTTGCCCTTAGCTGTCTGTCTGCCCATATAGTGACCATGGTCTTTTGAATGTCTCAGGGACTTCACAGTGCCAGTGTCCCAGGAATCCTGTGTATGGACCTCTGTCCTTCAGACACCAACAAAGTACTCACTGGTAAGTACCCCAGCTTTTTATTTTCTCTCCGTCTTTTTTTCTTGCGTATCTAAATAGAACTATCAATCAAATGTCATTGATGACTATCTTGTGTTGCCAGGTGGGGCTGATAAGAATGTGGTGGTATTTGATAAGAAGGAGGAGCAGATCATTGCCACCCTCAAGGGTCACACCAAGAAGGTCACCTCTGTCATCTACCACCCCTCCCAGGTAACAGACCTGTGTATACACCTGTCTAGCTCCTAACGTTTTATGGAAATTAACTCAATTATGCTTTATATTCTACTTTTCAACATCATGTATACAGTGAAATTAAAATAGAGTTAAAAGATGAGTTGATTTGTGGTATCTATATACCCCGGTTTAAAATGTACTGTATTGTAGTTTGTAAATCTCCCTTGCCTAATTTCCTTCCTCACTTTAGTTTTTTTATTTTATTTGTATTTTCCATCTTTCTTTCCTCTCCAGTCTGTGGTGTTCTCTGCCTCTCCAGACAGCACCATCCGGGTGTGGTCTGTGACTGGGGGCAACTGTATCCAGGTGGTGCGAGCTCACGAGGCGAGTGTGACCGGGCTGTCACTTCACGCAACCGGGGACTACCTTCTCAGCTCTTCCGAAGACCAGGTAAGTCCATTGTACTGGTAGAACACCTGAGTCCAGCATGTTGTTAGAAGTCCTGAGTCCACTGGTCCGTTGACTAGAATGGCACCAGCTGCACTGTTGTCAATAGTAAATGTAACAGCACCTTTGTGTTGGTGGATGTATGTTAACACGGCATTCCTCTCTATCTTTCTCAGTACTGGGCCTTCTCGGATATCCAAACTGGCCAAGTCCTTACCAAAGTCACAGATGAGGCTGCTGGTGTTGGTAAGTGTGTTTGTGGTCAGGTCTATGCGTATGGGCATGAAAGATGGGTTACTATTTTTGTCTGTGTCTCATATCTCTGCCCTCCTCCTCCTCAGCTCTGACTTGTGCTCAGTTCCACCCCGACGGTCTGATCTTCGGGACGGGAACCGCCGACTCCCAGATCAAGATCTGGGATCTGAAGGAGCGCACAAACGTGGCCAACTTCCCAGGCCACTCTGGCCCTGTCACTTCCATCGCCTTCTCTGAGAACGGGTACTACCTGGCTACAGGTCAGTCGCTCTCCAACCTCACAAAACAGTGTAAATAATGTTGGATTTCTCATGGATTCCCTGACCCAGTCTCTCGCTCTGTGCTCCAGGTGCCCAGGACAGCTCTGTGAAGCTGTGGGATCTGAGGAAACTGAAGAACTTCAAGACCATCGCCCTGGACAACAACTATGAGGTGAGAATAAGAGACTGTGCGGAGTCTGTTAGCTACAGATATGGGTCAACTTCTCACAAATTTAGCTCATGTACTGCAAATAACATGGTTATTTCTTGCAGAGTTTTTCACTGGAATCTTATTTACTCTCTCTCAGGTTAAGTCTCTGGTGTTTGATCAGAGTGGTACGTACTTGGCTGTGGGTGGATCCGACATCAGGGTGTACATCTGCAAGCAGTGGTCGGAGGTCCTCAACTTCAGCGGTGAGAAAAACAACTGAACAGAATATTTAACTCAACTTTCATCAGACCTTGTGTGCTCACTGTACAAATCATACGTACACATGGTTAGGAAAAACTCGGTGTCCTATTGCATGCGTCATCTTACACCGAGTTACCTTAAACATATATATATTTTAAAACATTTTTCTTCCTCTTTTTCCCAGACCATTCTGGCCTGGTGACAGGGCTGGCATTCGGAGACAATGCTCAATTCCTTTCCTCCGCTGGAATGGACAGAAGCCTCAAGTTCTACAGCCTGTAGATTAGTACAGACAGATGGAAAGAGAGCGAGGATAAGATTGGAGGGTTCTGGTTAGGCCTAATCTCGAATCTAGACCAGTGTGATCATTTTGACTCTGCTACACAGCTATCCGTTTTGTGAAATATGGACCGGTGACCAGTGGTTAGACGGTTGAATCCTTATGATTTATTTGATGTTCTTGTATTGCTGAGATCAGAATCCCTATCCGAGGTGCGTTCAATAAGGGAAATAGTTTGCGAACGTTAGCAAACATATTCCATTTGTTTTGTGTTAGCCACGACCGTTAGCTAAGCGTCTGAGAATATAGTGTACGGTGAACGTAAGTGTCTGTTTCTGGTCTAAACTGCTGCTAAAAACAATCAAGTGGCCATGTAGACTTTCTACTGTATTTCGTAGGAGTAGGTAAGTCGTTTTCAGTTTTGAATATTGTTGCTAAAAAGCCACAGTGATCTTTAAAATTAAAAAAAAGAAATAGCTGTTTGATGTTTCATTGTTCATTCAAATCGTTCAACTGAAATTGTTACTCTGGCAGCAAGCCTTGTTTACCTCGCCTCTGGCCTAGGCAGGAGCTTTTTAGTCAGAGTTACGAGCAGATTATGAACTTAGCGTTTTGAAAATTGACCTGTAGTTATTTAGGATCCTGGAGTGGGTGGAGGAACCGGTGCTACGGTATTTACTTTTCCATTCGTGTATTCTACTTAAATCCCCTCTCCAGACGTCTGTTCTTCTCCTTTCAGTGGTTAGACCAACAGCTCTCAGCTGTTGAAATATAATTTGTTGTAACTGTTTTCACATTGTCAGCCAATTCTCTATATTGCTGTGTTTATTCAAAGGTCTCCTTTCCCTTCCTCCCTTTTGTACACTTCCAATAAATCAAGTTATTTTTGTAGTAACAGCCAGCTATTTGTTTGATCAATGGAATGTATTGTATATGCCTTAGGTTGTCGTTTCAGCCTGTCTGAGGCACCAGTATGACTTTGATCCCAATAGACTGTGTGCTCTGCTTTGTACTTGCTGTCTCTGTTGGTCATCTAGCTGGTTGAAATTGACAATGTTTTATATATAAAAATAAAACAATGAAAAGGGTGACATGGCTGGATAAAAAAAATGAATCATTTCTCTGTTATACTAATCTATAATGAGCCTTTGGTTGATCGGTGGGCAATGGCAGGTGTGGTAATAATGATGATGGTTTGTTAGTATAGCAGGTTAAGATAATTAACGTAGCTGGTTAGGAGATCTAATGTAGGAGGTTAGGTGAATTAGCTTTGCGGTTAGAGCTTTAGGCCAGTAACCAAAAGGTTGTTAGTTCAAATCCCCAAGGTGAAATATCTGTCTGTTAGACTCCCTGAGCTGACAAGGTGAATCTGTTGATATGCCCTTGAGCAGGGCCCTTAACCCTAATTGCTACTGGGTTACTGTTGATAATGGCTGACTGGCCGTGATCCCACTCTCCGAAGGTGTCTCGGGGAGTTGGGATATGCAAAAAACACATTTCCAATTCACACATGCATATAATGCATGCGAAATAGGACAAGTATAAGCACCCACCAAATTATTATTAACATAGCAGGTTAGGAGAGTGAGGTTAAGGTCACAGGAAAAACATCCCCACAGCATCATGCTGCCATCACCATGCTTCACTGTAGGGATGGTGCTAGGTTTTCTCCAGACATAACGCTTGGCATTCAGGCCAAAGAGTTCGATCTTGGTTTCATCAGACCAGAGAACCTTGTTTCTCGTGGTCAGTGTCCTTTTTAGGTTCCTTTTTGGCATACTCCCAAGTGGGCTGTCATGTTGCTTTCACTGAGGAGTGGCTTCCGTCTGGCCAATCTACCATAAAGGCCTGATTGGTGGAGTGCTGCAGAGATGGTTGTCTTTCTGGAAGGTTCTTCCATCTCCACAGAGCTCTGCAGTAGAGTGACCATTTGATTCTTGGTTACCTCCCTTAATTGCGCAGTTTGGATGGGTGGCCAGCTCTAGGAAGAGTCTTGGTGGTTCTGAACTTCTTCCATTTAAGAATGATGGAAGTTGCTGTGTTCTTGGGGACCTTCAATGCTGCAGAAATGTTTTGGTACCCTTCCCCAGATCTGTGCCTCGACACAATCCTGTCTCGTAGCTATACAGGCAATTCCTTCAACCTCATGTCTTGGTTTTTGCTCTGACGTGCACTGTCAGCTATGGGACCTTATATAGACAGGTGTGTGCCTTTCCAAATCATGTCCAATCAATTGAATTTACCACAGGTGGGACTCCGAGTTGTAGAAACATCTCAAGGATGATCAATGGAAACAGGATGCACCTGAGCTCAATTTTGAGTCTCGTAGCAAAGGGTCTGAATACTTATGTAAGTAAGGTATATATTTTTTTTCATACATTTGCAAAAATGTCTAAATGATTTTTGCTTTGTCATTATGGTGTATTGTGACTAGATTGATGAAAAACATTTTTTAAATCAATTTTAGAACAGGGCTGTAACGTAACAAAATGTGGAAAAAGGGAACGAATCTGAATACTTTCTGAATGCACTTTATATTTTGTATTTCTCAACTTTCAATATTCAGCTCAATAGACATTATTTTACAACCAAGATATTTGATAAGGCTTTTGAGATCATATGGAGCAGCGTGTGCTCGGAATTTGCACACCGGCCATTTCGAGGTTATAGGCCTAAGCAAAAGCAAAATATTTTACCTTAAACAAGTGCTGCAAATAAACTTCCAGGTAGGCCCAGGTATAGGTAATAGCTTACAACTGCACATTTTATTAGGACACTAAATTTACTGTTGGATGAATACATGGCTACTAGCAGTGTGTATTATATCTAGAGTTAGGGATTTAGTTAGTGTTTTGAGTTTCCACTTCTTCAGGATTTGAACCCCAAATGATTTAGCCTATGAACAAAACAACAAATCGGGAAGTTCTGGTGTCCTATTTTGACAGTAAAATATAGCAACTATATTCTAATTGTCAACCCAAAATTCATGACAAATTACTGAATTATGTTGCGCATCAAAATATATTGAATCATGCATTCCTGCTTGGATATGTTAGATGAAAAAACGTAGTTATTGAATATCTCAGTAGCCTATTTATTATACTTAATAAAACATGGATGACTGGGACACTTCCACCACCTGTAGAAGTTATTGACACCAGTGGAAAATGTTAAGTCTGGAGCCCTGTAATAGTAATTAACACTTAGGGTAGGTGTTGATTCAGGGGAGCACAATGACAGGCACTAATTTGCAATATAGCCTAAGTCATTAGCTTGGCTTGTATAACTTATATGGCTTAAGCAGACAGACAGACGGAGAACAAGAAGAAGCACAGAGTGACAGCAGAGAAGATGCTGAGACAGACAGCACAACATGGAGGCAACACGTATGTCTAGAGCAGAGACGGTTATAGTGGTGAGTTGTATCTCCAGACACAGTTATAGTGGTGAGTTGTATCTCCAGACACAGTTATAGTGGTGAGTTGTATCTCCAGACACAGTTATAGTGGTGAGTTGTATCTCCAGACAGAGACACTGTTATAGTGGTGAGTTGTATCTCTAGACAGAGACACTGTTATAGGGGTATCTCCAGACAGAGACACAGTTATAGTGGTGAGTTGTATCTCCAGACAGAGACACAGTTAGTGGTGAGTTGTATCTCCAGACAGAGACACAGTTATAGTGGTGAGTTGTATCTCCAGACAGAGACACAGTTATAGTGGTTACTCCAGACAGAGACACAGTTATAGTGGTATCTCCAGACAGAGACACAGTTATAGTGGTATCTCCAGACAGAGACACAGTTATAGTGGTTACTCCAGACAGAGACACAGTTATAGTGGTTACTCCAGACAGAGACACAGTTATAGTGGTATCTCCAGACAGAGACACAGTTATAGTGGTATCTCCAGACAGAGACACAGTTATAGTGGTTACTCCAGACAGAGACACAGTTATAGTGGTTACTCCAGACAGAGACACAGTTATAGTGGTATCTCCAGACAGAGACACAGTTATAGTGGTGAGTGGTATCTCCAGACAGAGACACAGTTGTAGTGGTGAGTTGTATCTCCAGACAGACACAGTTACAGTGGTTACTCCAGACAGAGACACAGTTATAGTGGTATCTCCAGACCGAGACGCAGTTATAGTGGTGAGGTGTATATCTAGACCGAGACGCAGTTATAGTGGTAAGGTGTATATCTAGACAGAGACACAGTATTAGTGGTGAGTTGTATCTCTAGACAGAGACGCAGTTTTAGTGGTGAGTTGTAGCTCTAGACAGAGACGCAGTTATAGTGGTGAGTTGTATCTCTAGACAGAGACGCAGTTATAGTGGTGAGTTGTATCTCTAGACAGAGACACAGTTTTAGTGGTGAGTTGTAGCTCTAGACAGAGACACAGTTATAGTGGTTACTCCAGACAGAGACACAGTTATAGTGGTATCTCCAGACAGAGACACAGTTATAGTGGTATCTCCAGACAGAGACACAGTTATAGTGGTTACACAGTATTAGTGGTGAGTTGTAGCTCTAGACAGAGATACAGTTATAGTGGTGAGTTGTAGCTCTAGACAGAGACACAGTATTAGTGGTGAGTTGTAGCTCTAGACAGAGACACAGTTATAGTGGTGAGTTGTATCTCTAGACAGAGACACAGTTATAGTGGTGAGTTGTAGCTCTAGACAGAGACACAGTATTAGTGGTGAGTTGTAGCTCTAGACAGAGACACAGTTATAGTGGTGAGTTGTATCTCCAGACAGAGACACAGTATTAGTGGTGAGTTGTAGCTCTAGACAGAAACACAGTATTAGTGGTGAGTTGTAGCTCTAGACAGAGACACAGTTATAGTGGTGAGTTGTAGCTCTAGACAGAGACACAGTATTAGTGGTGAGTTGTAGCTCTAGACAGAGACACAGTTATAGTGGTGAGTTGTATCTCTAGACAGAGACACAGTTATAGTGGTGAGTTGTAGCTCTAGACAGAGACACAGTTATAGTGGTTACTCCAGACAGAGACACAGTTATAGTGGTATCTCCAGACAGAGACACAGTTATAGTGGTATATCCAGACAGAGACACAGTTATAGTGGTTACTCCAGACAGAGACACAGTTATAGTGGTATCTCCAGACAGAGACACAGTTATAGTGGTATCTCCAGACAGAGACACAGTTATAGTGGTATCTCCAGACAGAGACACAGTTATAGTGGTATCTCCAGACAGACACAGTTACAGTGGTTACTCCAAACAGAGACACAGTTATAGTGGTGAGTTGTATCTCCAGACAGAGACACAGTTGTAGTGGTGAGTTGTATCTCCAGACAGACAGAGTTACAGTGGTTACTCCAGACAGAGACACAGTTATAGTGGTATCTCCAGACCGAGACGCAGTTATAGTGGTGAGGTGTATATCTAGACAGAGACACAGTATTAGTGGTGAGTTGTATCTCTAGACAGAGACACAGTATTAGTGGTGAGTTGTATCTCTAGACAGAGACGCAGTTTTAGTGGTGAGTTGTAGCTCTAGACAGAGACGCAGTTATAGTGGTGAGTTGTATCTCTAGACAGAGACGCAGTTATAGTGGTGAGTTGTATCTCTAGACAGAGACACAGTTATAGTGGTGAGTTGTAGCTCTAGACAGAGACGCAGTTATAGTGGTGAGTTGTAGCTCTAGACAGAGACACAGTTATAGTGGTGAGTTGTATCTCTAGACAGAGACACAGTATTAGTGGTGAGTTGTAGCTCTAGACAGAGATACAGTTATAGTGGTGAGTTGTAGCTCTAGACAGAGACACAGTTATAGTGGTGAGTTGTAGCTCTAGACAGAGACACAGTATTAGTGGTGAGTTGTAGCTCTAGACAGAGACACAGTTATAGTGGTGAGTTGTATCTCTAGACAGAGACACAGTTATAGTGGTGAGTTGTAGCTCTAGACAGAGACACAGTATTAGTGGTGAGTTGTAGCTCTAGACAGAGACACAGTTATAGTGGTGAGTTGTAGCTCTAGACAGAGACACAGTTATAGTGGTGAGTTGTAGCTCTAGACAGAGACACAGTTATAGTGGTGAGTTGTAGCTCTAGACAGAGACACAGTTATAGTGGTGAGTTGTAGCTCTAGACAGAGACACAGTTATAGTGGTGAGTTGTAGCTCTAGACAGAGACACAGTTATAGTGGTGAGTTGTAGCTCTAGACAGAGACACAGTTATAGTGGTGAGTTGTAGCTCTAGACAGAGACACAGTTATAGTGGTGAGTTGTAGCTCTAGACAGAGATACAGTTATAGTGGTGAGTTGTAGCTCTAGACAGAGACACAGTTATAGTGGTGAGTTGTAGCTCTAGACAGAGACACAGTTATAGTGGTGAGTTGTAGCTCTAGACAGAGACACAGTTATAGTGGTGAGTTGTAGCTCTAGACAGAGACACAGTTATAGTGGTGAGTTGTAGCTCTAGACAGAGACACAGTTATAGTGGTGAGTTGTATCTCCAGTGGTGCTTTTACATATTGTATTTGTTTTTAACATGATCTGGTTAAAAAGGAGGAGGATCGGATCTCGCCAGACACTGGAACAGAAGTTGTTGAGAAACACTGTACGGCACTGCCAATGTTATGTGTCAGCACTACTGTCTGTCTAAGTAGGGTGTGTAGGGTCAGGGTGTGTGTATGGAGGCATGCACAGTGACGTGGGCTGGTGTGGATAAAATGCCAGGGTCCAATGCATATGTCTCAGTCTGCAACTTTGTGTTTTTTTTAATAAGGCTGATTGAGGAATTTGGGCTAAGATAGGGAAGAATAGAGAATAATATATATACTGTAGGGTAGAAAACTCAACATGTTTTTAAACGTCCACTTGTCATCTATCCAGTCTGTCCATAGGCCTCTGACCTATGTAAATCAAATTTGGGAACGTTAACAAATAAAGTGACATGAAACGAGCGAACGGGAAGGGCGAGTCATTTCTTTCGCTCCTTCCCCTAAGAACTTCACAAAAGACAGTACTCGTGATTACTGTTCTCCTACCGGCAGGATATTATGCTGGCAGGACGATTGCAAAATGTATGTATAAAAAAAAAGTCCCCCGGCAAAGACATGCTAAACTTTGACTAGCAATAAAACATTTATAAAAATCACAGCATTGCAACAACCTCTGAAGAAATCCATGTATAATTTGTCGTATTTTAATTTTGCATTATTTTTACCAGAATTTATTTTGAAAGTTTACAAAAATACTGGTATATTCAAAGCTTTTGTGTAGGCTATATTTAAAGAAATACACTTTTAATAAAATACAAATGTTATTGCAATTACTCATTAGTATCTGCAAAACTTAAATGTGTCTCTTGTGCTGGGCACCAGGTTTAATACAGAGTACTGGTGACTCCTTATACCTAGGTGTCTAGTTAGACTGTAAACTCTCCTTCCAGACTCACATTAAGATTCTCCAATCCAAAATGAAATCTAGAATCGGCTTCCTATTTCGCAACAAAGGATCCTTCACTCATGCTGCCAAACATATCCTCGTAAAACTGACTATCCTACCGATCCTTGACTTTAATGTCATTTACAAAATAGCCTCCAACACTCTACTCAGCAAATTGGATGTAGTCTATCACAGTGCCACCCGTTTTGTCACCAAAGCCCCATATACTAACCACCACTGCGACCTGTATGCTCTCGTTGGCTGGCCCTCTCTTCATATTCGTCGCCAAACCCACTGGCTCCAGGTCATCTATAAGTCTTTGCAGTCGTGGCCAAAAGTTTTGAGAATGACACAAATATTAATTTTCAAAGTTTGCTGCCTCAGTTTGTATGATGGCAATTTGCATATACTCCAGAATGTTATGAATAGTGATCAAATGAATTGCAATTAATTGCAAGTCCCTCTTTTCCATGCAAATGAACTGAATCCCCCCCAAAACATTTCCACTGCATTTCAGCCCTGACACAAAAGGACCAGCTGACATCATGTCAGTGATTCTCTCGTTAACACAGGTGTGAGTGTTGACGAGGACAAGGTTGGAGATCACTCTGTCATGCTTATTGAGTTCAAATAACAGACTGGAAGCTTCAAAAGGAGGGTGGTGCTTGGAATCATCGTTCTTCCTCTGTCAACCATGGTTACCTGGAAGGAAACACGTGCCGTCATCATTGCTTTGCACAAAAAGGGCTTCACAGGCAAGGATGTTGCTGCCAGTAAGATTTCACCTAAATCAGCCATTTATCGGATCATCAAGAACTTCAAGGAGAGCGGTTCAATTGTTATGAAGGCTTCAGGGCGCCCAAGAAAGTCCAGCAAGCGCCAGGACCGTCTCCTAAAGTTGATTCAGCTGCGGGATCGGGGCACCACCAGTACAGAGCTTGCTCAGGAATGGCAGCAGGCAGGTGTGAGTGCATCTGCACACACAGTGAGGGGAAGACTTTTGGAGGATGGCCTGGTGTCAAGAAGGGCAGCAAAGAAGACACTTCTCTCCAGGGAAAACATCAGGGACAGACTGATATTCTGCAAAAGGTACAGGGATTGGACTGCTGAGGACTGGGGTAAAGTTATTTTCTCTGATGAATCGCCTTTCTGATTGTTTGGGGCATCCGGAAAAAAGCTTGTCCGGAGAAGACAAGGTGAGCGCTACCATCAGTCCTGTGTCATGCCAACAGTAAAGCATCCTGAGACCATTCATGTATCGGGTTGCTTCTCAGCCAAGGGAGTTGGCTCACTCACAATTTTTCCTAAGAACACAGCCATGAATAAAGAATGGTACCAACACATCCTCCGAGAGCAACTTCTCCCAACCATCCAGGAACAGTTTGGTGACGAACAATGCCTTTTCCAGTATGATGGAGCACCTTGCCATAAGGCAAAAGTGATAACTAAGTGGCTCGGGGGAAAAAAACATTGATATTTTGGGTCCATGGCCAGGAAACTCCCCAGACCTTAATCCCATTGAGAACTTGTGGTCAATCCTCAAGAGGCGGGTGGACAAAGAAAAACCAACACATTCTGACAAACTCCAAGCATTTATTATGCAAGACTGGGCTGCCATCAGTCAGGATGTGGCCCAAAAGTTAATTGACAGCATGCCAGGGTAGATTGCAGAGGTTTTGAAAAGAAGGGTCAATACTGCAAATTTTGACTCTTTGCATCAACTTCATGTAATTGTTAATAAAAGCCTTTGACACTTGTGAAATGCTTGTAATTATACTTCAGTATTCCATAGTAACATCTGACAAAAATATCTAAAGACACTGAAGCAGCAAACTTGGTGGAAGTTAATATTTGTGTCATTCTCAAAACTTTTGGCCACGATTGTACTTGCTCATTCATCTTCTGCACACCTATCACTCCAGTGTATAATTGCTAAATTGCAATTATTTCACCACTATGGCCTATTTATTGCCCTACCTCCCTAATCTTACTACATTTGCACACACTGTATATTGATGTTTCTATTGTGTTATTGACTGTACATTTGTTTATCCCATGTGTAACTCTGTGTTGTTGGCGTCGCACTGCTTTGCTTTATCTTGGCCAGGTCGCAGTTGGAAATGAGAACTTGTTCTCCACTGGCCTACCTGGTTAAATAAAGGTGAAAAAAAATCCGTACTCCACCCACTCCTGCAACCCAATGCACAGTTATACTTATTGTTTTGTAGAGAGAACCTTTCTACTTGTTTCAGCTAGAAGGAAATTCTCAGTGGGGTCTTTACTAACCAAACTGTGTAGATTTGGAGGGGGACTGTGTCACATATACCCAGCAGCACTTCGTTCTCCACCCCCTTTATAGCGCCCAATGCAGTATTCTGTAATAGACTGTACATGGGATACTTATTGGCTTGTAGAGAGAACCTTTCTACCTGTCTCAGCTAAAGAGGGGTGGGAAATACTCAGTAGGGTCTCTACTAACCAAATAAGGTTTTCTTTGTATGGGGGCTTTCTCTCTACAAGCCAATATGTATCCCGTGTACAGTCTATTACAGTCAATGGGGGTTATGGAGGGTGCCGAGAATAAGGTGCTCCTGGGTATGACACAGTCCCACTCCAAAACTAACCCTATTTGGTAGTAGAGACCCTACTGAGTATTTACCAACCCACTTTAGCTGAGACAGGTAGAAATGTTTTCTTTCTACAGCCCAATATTCTCAACATACCAGCTTCAACGATGTATTTTGTCATTACTTGTGTTAATACATCATTTGTATCTGTTTTCATAAATTACCCAGTGCATTTTCTTATTGTCACAATAGAAGTGGTCATTGATTAAACTTCTATCTTTTGAATTAATTATCCACATTGCAATGTTTTGAAATGCAGGTTTTTTTTAAGGCAACGAAAGTGACGTCATCATTTTTGCTGCTGGCAGAATACTGGTGTGCCGGTGACAGTACAGTAAGAATGTTAAGAAACTGACTTTACCGTCAAGAGATTTGTTTGCCACTGTTTGGTGTTCTTTTCTGTCATCTGGAGCTAACTCTCACAAGCAGCCGTCACATTCGATCGAGCGGGACAGATTGAAGAAAACAGGTCAAGTTTGTACATTTGCAACGTGCTTTGTTCTCAAAGGATAGATTCGTATATGGTGGTCGGTCAACAAGTTGTCTGATTTCAGTTACAGGTATGTGGATAACTTGAACCTTCTGTTGTAGGCTATTTGAGATGCTGACATTGGAAAAAAAGATATGTTGCCTAATAATAACCGATTTATAGCCTAATAAGGCACTATATTGAAACATAGTCGCCAAACAGGATCCGTTTTTGGGGGTTTTGACTGACAAAGAGAGGGGGGAACATTTGCCAACTTTTGCATACAATGTTGCCAACAATGTCTCATGATGACAGCAACTCCCCCAGCAAAAGTGTTACATTAATTTCGTTTTGAATGATTGATGCTGGACGAATTCGCGGCATTTGTGTGTGGTGCATCTTTTTCTGGTAAAGCGAAACCGAATCTATCACTCATTGTGTAGTCTATTCGTTCAGTCTCTCTCCAGTCTCTCCGAGAAGTCCTTGAAATACCTCACTATGGACCTATTCTCGTTACCCACATGAAGGGTGGTCGTGTATTGAGACCTAAGGCTAGATGTATTGACTTGCTGTCAGCATGTCATTAGTTGGGAAGCGCAGCTTAGGTGAAAATTCCACTGTTTTGCAATTCATGTGACTTTTTCAGTTAGGCAGAGGGGGCCTGGATACATCCTTCCCTTTTCTGCAACTGTCCTCTGTCAGCTGTTTTTGAAGCCATGGGTGTATTCCTATTGCTCTGGTGGTGTCGTGCACCTTAATACAATTACCACAATCTATCTCTTCTCCTTATCTCTCCTTACTCTTTTCTATTTACTCCTCCTATCCAATCTGCTTTCCAACTGTCTCTTTCTCGACCTTACCCACCTTCCCTCTCTCTCTCTTGCTCTCTTCTCTCCCCCTGCCCCTCTCCCTCTAGGCCAATCTCTAGGTGGTGATGGGTTCTATGTTCCGTAGTGAGGAGGTGTGCCTGGTGCAGCTCTTCCTCCAGTCTGGTTCGGCCTTTAACTGTGTCAGTGAACTGGGAGAACTGGGCCTGGTCGAGTTCAGAGACGTGAGTTCTGTTCTCCCCTGATCTCGTTTGTCTCATATCTTCGCGTGACTAAAGATTCACTGGCTTAGAACTAATAGCTGCAACTAATATCTCAACCGTCTTGCTATGAATAACTAAGTTTGACATTAACGATATGTCAACTAAATCAAGCCTCGTGTGAATAACTTGTGAGTAACTAACTGTCTCTTTTGCTAATTCCCTCTGTGGTGAATCAGTTGAACCCCAATGTCAACTCCTTCCAGAGGAAGTTTGTGGGGGAGGTGAGACGATGTCAGGAACTGGAGAAAACCTTCAGTGAGTATCTAGATCTCTCACACTATCGTCTCCTAAACCGCTCATTAAAACCCCTATACTAATACAGGAAAATTATGTTTGACAGTTTTCTCCTATGCATTTCTCTTTCTCTCTCTCCGGTCTTTATATCCTTCCATATCTTTCTCCCTGTCTCTCCCTCCATCTCTCTGTCTTTTCATCCTTCTCTCCACTCAGCGTTCCTGGAGCAGGAGATCAATAGGTCCCTTTTGCCCCCCCTCCATGGCCCGACCCCCAGCCCGAACCCCTCGGCCCCCCAGCCCAGAGAGTTGCTCACCATTGAGGAGGAGAGTGAGAAGCTGGCCAGTGAGCTCAAAGAGCTGTCCAGGAACAGAGACGGTCTCAGAGCCCAGCTGATCCAGCTCAGCCAGTACAAAGGAGTTCTCACCCAGACCCACTCCCTCACCGCCTCACAGGTCAAAACTACACCTCCCATCACCACCCTCTCTCAATTCAATTTCAATTTAAGGGCTTTATTGGCATGGGAAACATATGTTTACATTGCCAAAGCAAGTGAAGCAGATAAATAAACAAAAGTGAAATAAACAATGCAAATGAACAGTAAACATTACACTCACAGAAGTTCCAAAATAATAAAGACATTTCAAAATGTCATATTATATCCAAATACAGTATTGTAACGATGTGCAAACAGTTAAAGTACAAAAGGGAAAATAAATAAACATATACAGTGGGGCAAAAAAGTATCATTGTCATGCTGAAAGACCCAGCCACGTTTCATCTTCAATGCCCTTGCTGATGGAAGGAGGTTTTCACTCAAAATCTCACGATACATGGCCCCATTCATTCTTTCCTTTACACGGATCAGTCGTCCTGGTCCCTTTGCAGAAAAACAGCCCCAAAGCATGATGTTTCCACCCCATGCTTCACAGTAGGTATGGTGTTCTTTGGATGCAACTCAAGCATTCTTTGTCCTCCAAACACGACGAGTTGAGTTTTTACCAAAAAGTTATATTTTGGTTTCATCTGACCATATGGCATTCTCCCAATCTTCTTCTGGATCATCCAAATGCTCTCTAGCAAACTTCAGACGGGCCTGGACATGTACTGGCTTAAGCAGGGGGACACGTCTGGCACTGCAGGATTTGAGTCCCTGGCGGCGTAGTGTGTTACTGATGGTAGGCTTTGTTACTTTGGTCCCAGCTCTCTGCAGGTCATTCACTAGGTCCCCCCGTGTGGTTCTGGGATTTTTGCTCACCGTTCTTGTGATCATTTTGACCCCACGGGGTGAGATCTTGCGTGGAGCCCCAGATCGAGGGAGATTATCAGTGGTCTTGTATGTCTTCCATTTCCTAATAATTGCTCCCACAGTTGATTTCTTCAAACCAAGCTGCTTACCTATTGCAGATTCAGTCTTCCCAGCCTGGTGCAGGTCTACAACTTTGTTTCTGGTGTCCTTTGACAGCTATTTGGTCTTGGCCATAGTGGAGTTTGGAGTGTGACTGTTTGAGGTTGTGGACAGGTGTCTTTATATACTGATAACAAGTTCAAACAGGTGCCATTAATACAGGTAACGAGTGGAGGACAGAGGAGCCTCTTAAAGAAGAAGTTACAGGTCTGTGAGAGCCAGAAATCTTACTTGTTTGTAGGTGACCAAATACTTATTTTCCACCATAATTTGCAAATAAATTCATAAAAAATCCTACAATGTGATTTTCTGGATTTTTTTTTACAGGCCTCTCTCATCTTTTTAAGTGGGAGAACTTGCACAATTGGTGGCTGACTAAATACCTTTTTGCTCCACTGTATATGGGTTGTATTTACAATGGCGTTTGTTATTCACTGTTTGCCCTTTTCTTGTGGCAACAGGTCACAAAATGTGCTGCTGTGGGGGCTCACTGGTATTTCACCCAGTAGATATGGGAGTTTATTAAAATTGGGTTTGTTTTTGAATTCTTTGTGGATCTGTGTAATCTGAGGGAAATATGTGTCTCTATTATCATACATATCATAATGTCATACATTTGGCAGGAGATTAGGAAGGGCACATAGCCTGTCTTCTCTTGAGAGCCAGGTCTGCCCACGGCGGCCTTTCTCAATAGCAAGGCTATGCTCACTGAGTCTGTTCATAGTCAAAGTTTTCCTTAAGTTTGGGTCAGTCATAGTGGTCAGGTATTCTGCCACTGTGTATTCTCTGTTTAGGGCCAAATAGCATTCTAGTTTGCTCTGTTTTTTTGTTAATCCTTTCCAATGTTTTTGTTTTCTCATGATTTGGTTGGCTCTAATTGTGTTGCTGTCCTGGGGCTCTGTAGGGTCTGTCTGTGTTGGTGAACAGAGCCCCAGGACCAGATTGCTTAGGGGACTCTTCTACAGGTTCATCGCTCTGAAGGTGATGGCTTTGTTATGGAAGGTTTGAGAATCGCTTCCTTTTAGGTGGTTGTAGAATTTAACGTCTCTTTTCTGGATTTTGATAATTAGCGGGTATCAGCCTAATTCTGCTCTGCATGCTTTATTTGGTGTTTTACGTTATACACAGAAGATATTTTTGCGGAATTCTGCATGCAGTCTCAATTTGGTGTTTGGCCCATTTTGTGAATTATTGGTTGGTGAGCGGACCCCAGACCTCACAACCACAAAGGTCAATGAGTTCTATAACTGATTCAAGTAATTTTAGCCAGATCCTAATTATGGCGAATTTTATGTTCCTTTTGATGGCATAGAAGGCCCTTCTTGCCTTGCCTCAGCTTGTTCACAGTTTTTTTGGGGTTACCTGTGGCGCTGATGTTTAGGCTGAGGTATGTATCGTTTTTTTGTGTGCTCTAGTGCAACGGTGTCAAGATGGAATTTGTATTTGTGGTCCGTGCAACTAGACCATTTTTAGAACACCATTATTTTTGTTATGCTGAGTTTTACTGGCAGGGCCCAGGTCTGACATAATCTGTGCAGAAGATCTAGGTGCTGCTGTAGGCCCTCTTTGGTTGGGGACAGAAGCACCAGATCATCAGCAAACAGTAGACATTTGACTTCAGATTATAGTAGGGTGAGGCCGGGTGCTGCAGACTGCTCTAGTGCCCTCGCCAATTAGTTTGTATATATGTTGAAGAGGGTGGGGCTTAAGCTGCATCCCTGTCTCATGTGGGGTGAGTAATGGAAATGGGCCCTTTGGAAAGTAATGTGTGTTTTTTGGCAATTCTAACCGCGTACTTGTTTGTGTACATGGATTTTATAATGTACAGTCGTGGCCAAAAGTTTAGAGAATTACACAAATATTCATTTTCACAAAGTCTGCTGCCTCAGTGTCTTTAGATATTTTTGTCAAATGTTACTATGGAATACTGAAGTATAATTACAAGCATTTCATAAGTGTCAAAGGCTTTTATTGACAATTACATGAAGTTGATGCAAAAAGTCAATATTTTCAGCGTTGACCCTTCTTTTTCAAGACCTCTGCAATCCTCCCTGGCATGCCGTCAATTAACTTCTGGGCCACATCCTGACTGATGGCAGCTCATTCTTGCATAATCAATGCTTGGAGTTTGTCAGAATTTGTGGATTTTTGATTTTCCACCCACCTTGAGGATTGACCACAAGTTCTCAATGGGATTAAGGTCTGGGGAGTTTCCTGGCCATAGACCCAAAATATCAATGTTTTGTTCCCCGAGCCACTTAGTTATCACTTTTGCCTTATGGCAAGGTGCTCCGTCATGCTGGAAAAGGCATTGTTCGTCACCAAACTGTTCCTGGATGGTTGGGAGAAGTTGCTCTCGGAGGATGTGTTGGTACCATTCTTTATTCATGGCTGTGTTCTTAGGCAAAATTGTGAGTGAGCCAACTCCCTTGGCTGAGAAGCAACCCCACACATGAATGGTCTCAGGATACTTTACTGTTGGCATGACACAGGACTGATGGTAGCGCTCACCTTGTCTTCTCCGGACAAGCTTTTTTTCCGGATGCCCCAAACAATCGGAAAGGGGATTCATCAGAGAAAATGACTTTACCCCAGTCCTCAGCAGTCCAATCCCTGTACCTTTTGCAGAATATCAGTCTGTCCCTGATGTTTTCCCTGGAGAGAAGTGGCTTCTTTGCTGCCCTTCTTGACACCAAGCCATCCTCCAAAAGTCTTTGCCTCACTGTGCATGCAGGCGCACTCACACCTGCCTGCTGCCATTCCTGAGCAAGCTCTGTACTGGTGGTGCCCCAATCCCGCAGCTGAATCAACTTTAGGAGACGGTCCTGGCGCTTGCTGGACTTTTTTGGGCGCACTGAAGCCTTCACAACAATTGAACCGCTGTCCTTGAAGTTCTTGATGATCCAATAAATGGCTGATTTAGGTGCAGTCTTACTGGCAGCAATATCCTTGCCTGTGAAGCCCTTTTTGTGCAAAGCAATGATGACCGCACATGTTTCCTTGCAGGTAACCATGTTTGACAGAGGAAGAACAATGATTCCAAGCACCACCCTCCTTTGGAAGCTTCCAGTCTGTTATTCGAACTCAATCAGCATGACAGAGTGATCTCCAGCCTTGTCCTTGTCAACACTCACACCTGTGTTAACGAGAGAATCACTGAAATGATGTCAGCTGGTCCTTTTGTGTCAGGGCTGAAATGCAGTGGAAATGTTTTTTGGGGATTCAGTTCATTTGCATGGAAAAGAGGGACTTTGCAATTAATTGCAATTCATCTGATCACTCTTCATAACATTCTGGAGTATATGCAAATTGCCATCATACAAACTGAGGCAGCAGACTTTGTGAAAATTAATATTTGTGTCATTCTCGAAACTTTTGGCCACGACTGTAGTATGTTTCTCCCCCAACACCACTATCCATTAATTTGCATAGCAGTCCCTCATGCCAAATTGAGTCAAAGGCTTTTTTTAAATTAATAAAGCATGAGAAGACTTTGCCTTTTGTTTTGTTTGTTTGTCAATTAGAGTGTGCACGGTGAATACGTTGTCTATCGTACAGGAATTTGGTAGAAAGCCAATTTGACATTTGCTCAGTACATTGTTTTCACTGAGGAAATGTATGTGTCTGCTGTTAATGATAATGCGGAGGATTTTCCCAAGGTTGCTGTTGACACATATCCCACGGTATTGGGGTGAAATTTGTCTCCACTTTTGTGGATTGGGGCGATCAGTCCTTGGTTCCAAATATTGGGGGAATTGTATTTATTTACCTTTATTTAAATAGGCAAGTCAGTTAAGAACAAATTCTTATTTTCAATGACGGCCTGTCGTTCCGCCTTGTTCAGAGGCGGAACGACAGATCCTTTCGGTTACTAGTCCAATGCTCTAACCACTAGGCTACCTGCCGTCCCAGGAAGATGCAAGAGCTAAGGATGATGTTAAAGAGTTTAAGTACAGCCAATTGGAATTTGTTGTCTGTATATTTTATTATTTAATTTCTCTCTCTCTCTCGATCTTCTCTCTCTCGCTCTCACACAACCAGACACACTCCTTCAGAGAACCTAAACGACTGTTTGGACGTGTTAAAGTCTCCCGAACCCTTTGTATTGTTTCCTCTTACAGGCTCCACCTCCTCTACGTGAAACAGTAGGCATATTGGAGCCTAACCGACAGGATGTCCACCTCCGGTAAGCATCATTGGTCAAAGTGATTGCCAGTGTCCTTCCACCTTATTATTTTTATTTTTTACATTGGCTCTGGACGATGATTGATTTTCAAGTTGGTCAACATCCTCTTTTGCCAACTGACCTATTTCTTTGCTCGTCTCTCATCCTTCTCTCCTGCAGTTTTGTGGCCGGTGTGGTCCACCCCTGGAAAGTCCCATCATTTGAGCGGTTGCTATGGCGAGCATGCCGCGGGTACGTCGTCGTGGACTTCAGAGAGATGGAGGAGCAGCTGGAGCATCCTGACACGGTGAGGAGAGAGGGAGAGGAGGAGGAATGAAATGAAGAGAAAATATATACTTACAGTAAAACTCCACCCTATATTTTGGTATTTGTTTCATTTATCTTTCGGTATTTGTTTCATTAGTCCATAATTGATATAGTCCCAAAATGTTTTGCATATCAGCAATCAAGTTGCATCATATGCTAAATGCATAATACCGGCTGTATTTCTGTATTTTGGAAGTTATATATCTTGAAACAATGCGAAAACAGAAAACAATTTTTTTGGGGGGTGGAATTTTCATATAAGTAAGAGTGGCAAACAAGATGGTCAATGCATCAACATTTCTAATATGTGATGGGATTGCAGGGGGAGATGGTGCAGTGGACAGTGTTCCTCATATCCTACTGGGGAGATCAAATTGGACAAAAGGTCAAGAAGATCTGTGATTGGTAAGTAAACCTGTCCACTTCTTGTGGCGTCATTTACCACATTGCGGTGGTCCATGTACATGCTTGTTTAATGACCCTTGTCTTTCTTGCACCTCCTGGATAACTTGCATTTCCAGCTTCCACGCGCAAGTGTTTGAGTATCCTGACAGCCCCACGGAGAGAGAGGAGATTCTCCAGGGACTGCAGGGCAGAATTGAAGACATCAAATCAGTAAGTCAGACACGAGCGCTGTATAAAATGCATTCACCTTCAACTTTGATGCACTATCACTAAACTTCACTAGAAATCATTGGGTGCAGTAAACAGAGCCAACGTTTACTGTCTGTAAAGCTCCCCCAAACTCCATCTCTAATCCACACCTTCCCCCTTTCGTCCTTCATCCCTCTGCCCTCCCCTCCTCAGGTCCTCTTTCAGACAGAGCAGTTCCTCCAGCAGTTGTTGGTGCGTACAGTAGCGGTGTTGCCCCAGTGGAAGGTGCGGGTCCAGAAGTCTAAGGCAGTCCAGGCCGTACTGAACCTCTGCAGCCCCTCCGTCACCGACAAGTGTCTGATCGCTGAAGCCTGGTGTCCCGTCCGCAAGCTGCCCGAGCTGCAGAGCGCCCTGAGGGAAGGAGGGGTGAGCGAGGGGAAGGAAACAGGGACGGGGAGATGGGAGACACAGAAGAAGGGAGAATAGAGGAGGGACAGAGATTGTGTGCGGTTGAGTAACGCAACAAGAGCGAGTTAGTTGTATGTTGTCGTCACTCTGTTTAAATGGAGGAATGGATGTCATTTTACACAGTACCCTAAATGTGTATGACCTTAAGCCCCTTCATCTGCTCTCTGTCTCTCCCCCTATCAGAGGAAGAGTGGCAGCGGGGTGGACTCGTTCTACAACCGCCTCCCCTGCTCCACGCCTCCTCCTACACTGTTTCCCACCAACTCCTTCACTGCAGGCTTCCAGAACATTGTAGACGCCTACGGAGTGGCCAGTTACCGCGAGGTCAACCCAGGTATCAGTCCAATCAATACATCAATTAGTTTAGCGGTCACTTCCAGCCAACAACCCAGGGAAGAACCAGCTCCTCTGGTATATGTCAACGATCAGAACTATTATGCCCCCCCGTTCTCTCGTTCACCCCTCTCTCTGTTTTCTCCTCTCCTACTTTTTCTGGCTAACCTCTCTCCATCCCCATATCTCCCTCCCCCTTTCTCTTTTCCCCCTCTCTCTCATTCCCTCCTCCCCTCTGTCTCTGTAGCGGTGTACACCATCATCACGTTCCCCTTCCTGTTTGCCGTGATGTTTGGGGACGTGGGTCACGGTCTGCTGATGTCCCTGGCTGCCCTCTGGATGGTTCTGGAGGAGAAGGACCCCAAACTCAGGAACAACACTAATGAGGTCACACAGACACACACAGTCACACCTTTTCATACACACCCTTTAAATTGGGAGACTGACAAATCTGATTCACAGGAACAGTCCTAATATACTGTCTCTCTGTGTGTGGTTTAGATCTGGCGGATGATGTTTGGAGGACGTTATCTGATCCTGTTGATGGGACTGTTCTCTGTCTACACTGGGGCCATCTACAATGAGTGTTTTAGCAGAGGACTCAGCCCCTTCAGCTCCGGCTGGCATGTAGGACCCATGTTTGAGAACGGAGAGTGGAAGTAAGGACACACACACACACACACACACATACACGTGTGCCCATGTCCGTCACTCACACATGCATAACAGCGCCACAATCACTTTTCTGATGGTCCTGTAGGTTACGTTTACAGTATGAGTTTTGTGTCTCTCTTTCTCTCGCTCTCTTCTTCTCTTAGTCCAACAACTGTTAAAGAGAACAACTTCCTGTCCCTGGACCCTAACATCACTGGGGTTTTTACAGGACCCTATCCTTTTGGTATCGACCCGGTATGGAAATGCACCTCACACTGCCTCCATCATTCTCTCACTCTTCATCTATCTCTTCCTCATCTCTCATCTCTCTGTAATGATTGTTTCCATGACCGTCTGTCTGTCCCTCTCAGGTCTGGGGTATGTCCAACAACCACCTGACGTTCCTCAACTCCTACAAGATGAAGATGTCTGTCATTATCGGGGTCATCCACATGACCTTCGGAGTCTGTCTGGCCTTCTTCAACTACATGTGAGGGAACGTGTGTGTGTGTGTGCCTGTACGGGTTGGGGTCAATTCCATTTCAATTCAGAAAGTAAACCATATTCCAATTTCAAATTTTTTTCATTGAAAAGCATTGTAGAGAATTAGAATTTGAGTATACTTCCTGAATTGACCCCAATCCTGGTGTGAATGGAACTGCAAGGGAGTATCACTGTAATCTAATAATTTTCTCACCATCCCTCTTGCTATCCCTACCCCTCTCTCTACTCAAACCCATCCTTCTGCCTATGCATTCCTTCTCTCTACCCATCTCTCTCTACTAATCCCTCTCCCTCTACCCACCCACTTCTCTCTTTGTCTCTCTATTCATCCTTCTCCCACTCTACCCATCCCTCTCTCCCCCATCCCTCCAGACACTTTAACCAGTTGAGCAGTGTGTTCCTGGTACTGATCCCAGAGCTGTTCTTCATGCTGTGTCTGTTTGGTTACCTGGTCTTCATGGTCATCTTCAAGTGGCTGGCCTTCGACACGACCCACTCTAACTCCGCCCCCAGCATCCTCATCCACTTCATAGACATGTTCCTATTCGCCGAGAACAAGGACAACCCGCCCCTCTACAGAGGACAGGTGTCTGTCTGAATGTGTCTGTCTGAATGTGTGTGTTTTGTGGGGGAACATGATGCCACTGTACAGGACTGGTATGTTTGTGGAAGGGCACACAACATGCTCACTCCAATGTACTTATTTGTCTAAAGTATGCTTAATGTTAGCTGAGTCCTTGAAAATATAATCTATAGGTAAACAATGGTATGGCAGCATGCTCTCTCCAAAATACAACCTGCACTCTAGTGTGTGTGTGTGTGACGTCCTAACTCCCTCTCTCTCTGTACTGTAGTTGGTGGTGCAGAAAGTCCTGGTGGTACTGGCGCTGTGTTCTGTTCCAGTCCTGCTGCTGGGGAAACCCATCCATCAATACATCACACACAAGAGGAAGCACCGGCACATGGTGAGCAACTGTGTTGTCTTGTCTGGGCGTGTGCTATGCCTATTGATTTGAGTGTAAGTATCTAGGATGACTTTGTTTAGTCTTATCTGTATAACATCTGTATGTGTAATATACGTAAACTCGTAAACGTCCCTTTTTCAGGACCCTGTCTTTCAAAGATAATTAGTAAAAATCCAAATAACTTCACAGATCTTCATTGTAAAGGATTTAAACACTGTTTCCCATGCGTGTTAAATGAACCATAAACAATTCATGAACATGCACCTGTGGAGCGGTCGTTAAGACATTAACAGCTTACAGACGGTAAGCAATTAAGGTCACAGTTATGAAAACTTAGGACACTAAAGAGGCCTTTCTACAGACTCTGAAAAACACCAAAAGAAAGATGCCCAGGGTCCCTGCTCATCTGCATGAACGTGCCTTAGGCATGCTGCAAGGAGGCATGGGGACTGCAGATGTGGCCAGGGAAATAAATTGCAATGTCCGTACTGTGAGACGCCCAAGACAGCGCTACAGGGAGACAGGACGGACAGCTGATCGTCCTCGCAGTGGCAGACCACGTGTAAGAACACCTGCACAGGATCGGTACATCTGAACATCACACCTGCGGGACAGGTACAGGATGGCAACAACAACTGCCCGAGTTACACCAGGAATGCACAATCCCTCCATCAGTGCTCAGACTGTCCGCAATAGGCTGAGAGAGGCTGGACTGAGGGCTTGTAGGCCTGTTGTAAGGCAGGTCCTCACCAGACCGGCAACAACGTCGCCTATGGGCACAAACCCACCGTCACTGGACCAGACAGGACTGGCAAAAAGTGCTCTTCACTGACGAGTCGCTGTTTTACCTCACCAGGGGTGATGGTCGGATTAGCATTTATCATCAAAGGAATGAGCGTTACACCGAGGCCTGTACTCTGGAGCGGGATTGATTTGGAGATGGAGGGTCCGTCATGGTCTGGGGCAGTGTGTCACAGCATCATCGGACTGAGCTTGTTGTCATTGCAGGCAATCTCAACGCTGTGTGTTACAGGGAAGACATCCTCCTCCCTCATGTGGTACCCTTCCTGCAGGCTCATCCTGACATGACCCTCCAGCATGACAATGCCACCAGCCATACTGCTCCTTCTATGCGTGATTTCCTGCAAGACAGGAATGTCAGTGTTCTGCCATGGCCAGCGAAGAGCCCGGCTCTCAATCCCATTGATCACGTCTGGGACCTGTTGGATCAGAGGGTGAGGGCTAGGGCCATTCCCCCAGAAATGTCCGGGAACCTTGGTGGAAGAGTGGGGTAACATCTCACAGAAAGAACTGTGAGATGGTGCAGTCCATGAGGAGGAGATGCACTGCAGTACTTAATACAGCTGGTGGCCACACAAGATACTGACTGTTACTTTTGATTTTGACCCTCCCTTTGTTCAGGGACACATTATTCCATATCTGTAGTCACAGTTTATGTCTCAGTTGTTGAATCTTGTTAAGTTTGCTGAAAATAAACGCAGATGACAGGGGAGAGGACGTTTCTTTTTTTGCTGAGTTTATTATGTGTGTTTATATACAGTATGTATTATAATCTCTGTGTGGGTCTGATGTGATTGTGTCTTCCAGGCAGGAGACAGACGACCCCTGTTGGCTGAGAACAGTTCCATCAATGCTCATCAGGGAGAGGTGGGGAGTCACAGAGAGGAGGAGGTGGTGAGAGGGAGCGAGTCATCATTGTATTACCCATGCTAGCTCCGTTTCAATATACTCATAGCCCGAGCTAGTGTCACAAGGAATAACATATTACTCCGTCCAACTTCTCTACCCTTTTTCCCTGTCTTAAAAAAAAAGAAGCTAAATCTCTGTGCATCTCTGTAGGATTTTGACGCTGCTGATGCGTTCATGCACCAGGCCATCCACACCATAGAGTACTGTCTAGGCTGCATCTCCAACACAGCCTCCTACCTACGACTGTGGGCCCTCAGCCTTGCACACGCACGTGAGTCACACGCTCGCACACACACACTTTCCCCACTGATTTACAGTGACTTACTGATCGCACACTGACTCATTTCCTTAAGAGTGCTAACTCATTTTAGCGCCTACTCAGCGTGTCCCCTTTCACTCTCCAGAGCTGTCGGAGGTGCTCTGGACGATGGTGCTGCATAACGCCCTGACCTGGCAAGGCAACATGGGATCTGTGATCCTGTTTCTATTCTTCATCGTCTTCGCGGTGCTGACCGTCTCCGTCCTGCTGGTCATGGAGGGCCTGTCTGCCTTCCTGCATGCCCTGCGTCTGCACTGGTGAGAGAAAGGGGGACGGGGACGGGGACGGGGGGGGTGAGTGAGAGATGGTGGGAAGGAATTTGTCGAAGGGGAGAGTGTGTGAATTGAGAATAAGATAAAATATATTATTCATGAACAAAAATGTAATGCAATATTGTCTGTTGATTTTTGAAAATGTTGTCTCTCTCCTAGGGTGGAGTTCCAGAATAAATTCTACAGTGGAACAGGTTACAAGCTGAACCCTTTCTCCTTCTCTTCCATAATCCACGCCTCGTCCGCTCTGTGATCATTTAAACGATCAATGAATTATGATTGCCAAATGGTTATATTAACTTGCTCTGCACCTATCACACTGCACACATTTCAGAATGATTGCTGTCTTTTTTGTACACTCTGTGTTTTGTAAAATGTGTTCAATGTACAAGAATACATTTAGGCCTTTGCACTATGGTATGGGGTGTTTATGTGCCTATTTCAGCATGCATGCTATGTCATCAAAATCAGAATTTCTTTGTTCCTTCTTTGCACTGATCATGTGGTGGATCTGTAAATTCACTCTGGCTGTCTACTCTGATTTCAGGAATTTACGAACATGCAACACCCGTTGAATATGACTGGTGTCTGCAATTTTTTCAAATTAAATTGTTGCCAGCAGTACAGTTAGTCACCAATGCCCTAGATAACACGAAAATAGTCTAACCAGCTCTGCTAGGGTGAATAAAATGGTCAGAGTTAGGTGTTCTCTCATTTGTGTTTGGATGTAGCTAGCAAGCTAGCCACCTTTAGCCAGTTAGCTCGGGTGCTTGACTGCTGTTGTGAGGTCAGAACGCTCGGATCAACCCTACTCCTCAGCCAGAGCGCAGTGTGCGCTCTGAACACCCCGAGAGCAAAACGCTCTGAATTCACGAAAGGACAATCTAACAACGCTCTGAATTTATGAAAGCCCAGAGCGCACTCCAGGGTGAATTTACAAACACACCCCATGTGTCTCAACTTTCAGTAATGTACCTTTAGATAATATGTTGTTTAAATAATATATTAACAGTAATACATTCACAGCCTCCCTGTTTATCGTTCAAAGCATTATTTGAAAATGGCTGAATAACTCAGGAAATGGGTGCTATTGACTTTCACACATGACCGTGACCTCAAAGTTCAGTAAAGATAAGGCACACACCAATTGTCTTAACTCATCTGTTGTGGTCTTGAAGAGAGTCTACATAGACATGATTTTGCTATGATGGTGTAGTATTATCTAAAATAAGGACTCACGACAACGAGGTTCTAGCTCCAGCATGTTTACTAACCTAGCCCTCGCATGTTATACCTAGGTACGGGTATCCCCAAGGGACATCCTACTACAGATGGTAACATGAACAACCCTTCATGGTACTCAACACCTCTTTCTTGTGTCATATTTGAACACGGTTAATAATTATGGAAAGGGAAACTTGTAAACTCATGTGTCATTCACATTCTGTTTGATCTGATCAGAGAACCATCTGAATGAAGATCAATGTTCTGCCGCATTCTCTGTATGATGGTTCACATCGTATTGTCTGTCTCTTTGCACTATCACTGTGTTTAACTCTAGGGCTGTAATGAAATTAAAGACAGTTTTTTTCCTGACGGTTCTTGTGTGGGTGTGCGATTTGACTTGTTCCTATTGTAGAAATTAGGCAAGTCAGACATCTTCTTTCATTTATAAAAAAAAATATATAGAATTGTATTTATTTTTTGTTAACAAATCAATACAAAAAGTACATTGGAACACAAGTATATATAAAGAATATACAAGGACATTTGGGCTAGGGGGTACAATATCACATTACACAAGGACCTTAAGGGGCATACACACATTGATAATTCTATCAGCTTTTTTGTTGGCAGAGTATTTAATTGCCTTAAAATATAGTTACATTTATTTTTGCAAGGTAATAAAATGTGGTGTTTTGTTTGTAAATGTACATTGGTCAATATGACATTTGGCCAAAAGAATAATGAAATTGAAATACATAAAATTGTTTAAACTTATTTCTATCATAAGTAAAGAATCCAAGAGGAACATCTCTCCATAATAGTGTAAAATCTTCATAAATGTGTTAAATTATAAATCTACTGATGTCTTGCCACAGACTCCTTACATGAATACAATTCCCAAAAAGATGCAACACTGTTTTTTGGTGGTCATTACAAAAGGTCCAATTTGAATTGATGTTTTTGTTTACTTCTTCATACAATGGTTGGTAGGATAATATTTATGAATAATTTAAGAAACTTCCTTAATTTTGTTAATAAGTATGTATGTGTGTGGCAACATCCAAACTTTTTTCCAACTGACGTTATCAATAAAACCATTCCAATAAGGCATGACATAAGATATACACTACCGTTCAAAAGTTTGGGGTCACTTAGCAATGTCCATGTTTTTGAAAGAAAAACACTTTTTTTCGTCCATTAAAATAACATCAAATTGATCAGAAATACAGTGTAGACATTGTTAATGTTGTAAATTACTATTGTTCCTGGAAATGGCAGATTTGTAATAGGTGTACAGAGGCCCGTTATCAGCAACCATCACTCCTGTGTTCCAATGGCACGTTGTGTTAGCTAATCCAAGTTTATCATTTTAAAAGGCTAATTGATCATAAGAAAACCCTTTTGAAATTATGTTAGAACAACTGAAAACTGTTGTTCTGATTAAAGAAGCAATAAAACTGGCCTTTAGACTAGTTGAGTTTCTGGAGCATCGGCATTTGTGGGTTCAATTACAGGCTCAAAATGGCCAGAAACAAATAACTTTCTTCTGAAACTCGTCAGTCTATTCTTGTTCTGAGATATGAAGGCTATTCCATGTGAGAAATTGTCAAGATAATGAAGATCTCGTACAATCATGTGTACTACTCCCTTCACAGAACAGCGCAAACTGGCTCTAACCAGAATACAAAGAGGAGTGGGAGGCCCCGGTCCACAACTGAACAAGAGGACAAGTACATTAGTGTCTAGTTTGAGAAACAGATGCCTCACAAGTCCTTAACTGGCAGATTCATTAAATAGTACCAGCAAAACACCAGTCTCAATGTCAACAGTGAAGAGGCGACTCCGGGATGCTGGCCAGTTGAGGACTAGTGAGGCGTCTGTTTCTCAAACTAGACACTCCAAGAAGTATTTTTATACAATATACAATTCTGCTTATAAATTAAGGACCATGACAAGAACCTGCCGATGAAAAGCAGAGTTTCACTGGAACTTTGTCAATATTATAATTGCAAATCAACATGAAGTTAAGGCCACCAAAAGTAGAGAAGACATGATGAGGAATACAATTCCATATAGACGTGGGTCTTCTTATGAACTGTTTTATCCAATTGATCTTAAAATTATTATTTAAAGTAAAATCCAGAAAATTCTGCCCACCATAATCATGTGTTCATTACAACAGTTTTCCTAATGTAATGGGTAGGGTTTATAGAGCGGCATATGTTAGTCTAGAGATCCCTTAAACCTTGGTTATTGGGACTCTTCCTTTTAAGGGTAAGTCCCTCTGTAGCCATTGATTTAGCTTCTTCTGGGGTCTTTTAATGTGAGGATTAAAATTTAGTAAGCATCTAAACTTCTGATCCTTAGTAATGTTCATGCCTAAATATGTAAGTTCTTCTTTCACTGGAATGCCGTAATATGAGGGTGCCACACAATCTTTGACATGACTTCACATTTATTAATATTAAGATATAGGCCAGATGCTTCGGAAAATGATTATATCACATTGATCGATATGGGAATCTGACTAGTGTCTACCGGAACACTTTCCAGGGCTTGGGCCCCTCTCTTTGGGCAAATTTAACATTTAGAAAAATGTATGTAAAATTGTGTGAGATGAAAATGGACAAACTAAAGGGTGTGCAATGTACAGTATAAGGCTTGTCAATGGATATTATGACAGCAGTTTGAGGGTTGTAGGTCACATGACCAGAGAGCTATTAAATTCAAAAAACATTGCAAATGAATGTAAAATCATGTGAGATGAAAATGGATTAGCAAAAGGTTGTGCTACATATACGGCTACTCAGTGGTTATTCTGAAAGTAGTTTGAGGGTTGTAGGTCACAGAGGAGCTATTGAAATTTGAACTGTTTAAACATTATTGTAAAGTCTCATGAGATTCAAATGGACAAACAAACGGGTGTGCAATGTATAAGTTAACTGAGTGTACATTATGAACCTTGTTTGAGGTGTGTGATTTTCGCTATTGATTTTCAATTATTATTATTTTTTTAAATAGTGCGAGATGTAAACCGACAACAAAAAGTGTGTGCAATGTGTGTCTATCCCATCGTGTTAGCTATAACCAATTTTGAAAGTTTTAGGAGTAATGGTTAAAGGGCTATTGAAATGTGAAACATTTGATTTGTCACTATGTTGACGGTCCCTAACTGATATTGGTGGACGTGAGGAAAGCTACAGGCGAATATCCGTCGAATATCCAGCCTGAATCTGTCTTTTCCTCGGTTACAGAAAAATCCCCAAAGCCACATTTCTCAAGGGAGTGGAAGAAGAACTGATGTGCCACTGTGTCAAATGCTTTATAAAAATCAAAAATAATATGAAGCTATCCTCGATTATTAGGTCTGAGTAGTCAAGTATGTCTAATACTAGACTGATATTGTTAGAAATATCTGTCCCTCATAAAGCCAGTCTGTGTTTCATCAATTATTGCATCCAGGACTTCTTTAATTATTTTTTGCAATTAGTAAGGCTAATATCTTATAGACATTATTATGAAGACAAATTGGATGCCAGTTATTGATGAGCAGCACTTATTTTTTAGGCTTAGATTTCAGTGTTATTAACCCCTGAGTCATTGTAGGAGGGAGAACATTGTTTTAATACTCTCTAAAAAGACTAAGTAGGAAGGGAGCTACTTGTTCAGAAAATAACTTCTGCCGTTATAAAATTCTGCCGTATCAATGCCTGGGGATTTATTGTTTTTTAGATGTTTGATAGAGTCGATAATATCTTCAACTATGATGTGTTCATCACACTGTTTAGATTCTATATCACTGATAGAGTGAACATTATTCAGTAAGTCAAAAAACATATATATGGATTCCTGAGATCACGTAGAGCTATACAATTTCCTATAAAAAATTGCTACAGTAGTTAGCGATTTTTGGTCATCTGTAATAACACCATCAATGTTTAAATGATGGATAGTGTTATTTGTAGAGCGCAACAGCGTCTTTCTTTTACGAGGTAGAACCGGATGTTGTCAAAGATGACGAAGAAGGAAGTGGTCCATGCAAAGTGTCAAAGATGGCGGCACACATGTCAAGGCGAATGCTGCTTAAATAATATACAAAAGTATACTGTTTATCCTATGATATGAGTCGCTAAAGTGGATAATCAAGTATAGACTGAATTTTATTACTCATATATGACCACATAAGGAACGAGAGGATGGCAGTTTTGGGTGATTTAAATCGAACCGTGCGGTTATTACTAGGTCAAATTCAAAGGTGCGGGCAGAGTGGGTCTGCAATCAACCAATATCAGAAATCGGGTAAGAAAACACTGCTCCTCGTTGATGCCAAATGTGTTGTGTAAATCATCATGTTTATGAAAATGTCTATTGGGTTAGCATGTTCCTAATGCTGCTTTGTACACTACCATGCTCTTCTCTTGGTCCCACTTCTCTCTCTCCAGTCCGTTGTATGAGCCTGGCGGCGCCCAAGCTTCAGCCCACTGTAGATGACAATGAAGCCGTGAGCCCGACATTTGTGAACAGAAACCCGCGGAACCTGGAGCAGATGGCTCTAGCGGTGAAGGACAGGGGCTGGAGAACAACCTGGCCCTCCCAAAAGTTCTACCACAGGTGTGTGTCTCAAATCTAATCTAATTGTATTGGTCACATACACGTGTTTAGCAGATGTTATTGTGGGTGTAGCGAAATACTTGTGTTCCTAGTTCCAACAGTGCAGTAATATCTAACAATTTCACAACAATACACACATCTAAGTAAGGATCTGTGTGTTCACACTTTGGATTAAGAAATTGACACTAGATAGGCAGACATACAGATTGACACTCCTTTTATAACCCCTTTTGTCTTTCCCATACTCTTCTCTGCCATCTGTCTTCATGCCCTTACCCCTTGCTTCTCCACCGATTCCCCCACTCTTCTCTCCTCCTTCAGGTTGGTTTTCTCTCGCTCCCAGCACTATGTAACAGCTGAGGTGTTTGCCAACGGTGATGCAGTCCCTGTGCTGTCGTGTTCCACCAAAGAGTGGGCCCTGAAGCGTGAGCTGGGTTCTACCCGTTGTGTGGCAGCCAGCCAGGCTGTGGGTGAGGTACTAGCACAGAGGTGTCATCAAGCTGGCATCACTAGGATGGTGTACAGACACATCCCCTGGCAGTATCGCTCTGATGCTGTAAGTACGGGTGGGGGGTTGTGACATCCCTTGACAGTACAAGTAGAATGCTGTGAGTACAGAGGTGTGTGTGTGAAAAATGGGCTTCATGTTGTTGAGTAGTTGGATACAGCCAAGTTTAGGAAGATCCAGAGCCCTATACTATAAATCTGGTTTGAGGAGTTAGCCGAGGTAACTTAGGTCCACCTTTTAGCCAGGTCAATTTCTACGGCAATTAATTATTCGTAGCTAACCTGCTAACTCCACTTATCCTGAATGAAGCGTTTGAGCCGTGAGTTGAGGACCAATCAAAGAATACTGAACAAAAATACGAATGCAACAATTTCAAAGATTGAGTTACAGTTCATATAAGGAAATCAATCAATTGAAATAAATGCATTAGGCCCTAATCTATGGATTTCACATGACTGGGAATAAAGATGGTTGGTTACAGATACCCTAAAAAACGTTGGGGAGTGGATCAGAAAACCAGTCAGTATCTGGTGAGACTACCATTTGCCTCATGCACTGTGACACATCTCCTTCGCATAGAGTTGATCAGGCTGTTGATTGTGGCCTGTGGAATATTGTCCCACTCCTCAACAATAGCTGTGTGAAGTTTCTGGATATTGGCGGGTACTGGAACACGCCGTCATACACATTGATCCAGAGCATCCCAAACATGCTCAATGAGTGACATGTCTGGTGAGTATGCAGGCCATGGAAGAACTGGGACATTTTTAGCTTACGGGAATTGTGTACAGGTGTACATGGGAGCTGCAACAAACACTCAAACTGGACAGTTTTATCTCAATCTCTTCATTCAAAGTCTCAGTCATGGACACTCTTACTGACAGTTGAGACTGATTTGCGTGATGTATTGTTGTCTCTACCTTCTTTCCCTTTGTCTGTGCCCCATAATGTTTGTATCGTGTTTTGTGCTGCTATCACGTCTACTCTGAAGTGCGTTTGTGCAATATCACAATTCTACCATATTTGGCAGTGAGTGGAAACACCAAGCGGATGCTTCACATTTATACTTCCAGTGAAATGTCTGTTCTGTGGATCTACCACTTCTTAGACTTGCTTTCAATGAGAAGGACAGATCTGTGAATTTGGTGGGGTTACATATGGCAGCTTACAATATTTTATTGATAAAATGTTTAGGAGTAATATTCAAATACATATTACACATTGTCATTTTATTTGAACTTTTAACTATGCAAGTCAGTTAAGAACAAATTCTTATTTATGACGGCCTACCCCGGGCCGAACCCTAACGCTTAGAATGTAATTCTGGTGTACCATAATGCAACGTCGGTGTGATCGAAGCGTAACCCGGACAACACTGGGCCAATTGTGCGCCGCCCTATGGGACACCCAATTACGGCCGGTTGTGATACAGCCTGGAATTGAACCAGGGTCTGTAGTGACGCCTATGACTTAATAAAAATCTTTAAATCGATTGGAGTGGGGAAAAGGGGACTTGTGCATTGATAAGCACACAAGACACTTTCATACCATAGCATGCTGAATTTGCAGGTGAACCTTTTTCATTTTGATTTCGGCACTAACTGGCCCGTGGATTGATGTTTCAGCAGTCACAATGAAGCGTTCGAGTAGGCGTGTGCGACATGAACAAGTCCAGCTTGAGTAAGCCGGCGGGTGCACTATAAATATCTACATTTGTAACATGGATGAAGCCTGAGCTGGAATGTGGCACTAACTGAACCTAGCTAATTTTAGAAAAGCCTGAGTCCATCTAGCTTGATTTGTAGTATACCCCTCCGGGCTCTCGAGTGGCGTCACTACAGACACCCCGGTTCAAATCCAGGCTGTATCACAACCGGCTGTGATTGGGCATCCCATAGGTTGGCACGCAATTGGCCCAGCATTGTCCATCATAAGAACGTGTTAACTGACTTGCTTAGTAAAATAAAGTGTTGGTGTGTGTTTCTCTTTTTCAGGTTCAGTCCTTCCGGACAGCAATGAAAGTGGGAGGAGTCACCCTCAGTGAACCGCGGCAGAAATTCATCGGGAACTAACTGCAAAGGTTCCTAATAGCCTATAAAGAAATATTCTCCTTGTTTGTCTTGACACAAATGGCCCATTTTCAATTTTATTTACATTGTGTTATTCAATAAAAAAAAGGTAGACAAATTAACGTGACATGGTTTCAGTATAATCATTTATTAATTCACTCAAACAGTATAGCTGTAAACGCAGCCATAGATGAGATACAGGTCATTTATCTGATCTTAGAACAGCAGAGATTGGCTCAGGCAGTGTCAATGGCATGATGTGGTGGTGGAAACCTGTTATGATGGTTTAATTGTGAGTATAGAAAGAAAGTGTGCTCAACCTAAAAATGTGTAAACATCATTGGTGAATATACAAATCAAGGCCAGCTGAATACATAAAAAAAAAAATATTGGATCGATACAGAAGCCAGGATAAAGAACAGAAGGTCCATCCAGTCAACTGCGGAAAGTTCAGAAACACCATAATGCTGAATCTACCTTGATCCTCTCAAAAAGTCCCAAATAGATAAATACTCATACAAAAAAAAAACTACCCTAAACACCCCCCAAAGTTCAAAACATGGATGGCATGAACCTGGTCATAATCAGCAAAGCCAGAGCATACACACAGGAACACATTCAATGCCAGTAGCTACATACTGCACAATAACATCATCCCAGTCAAGGACCTAAAAAAAACACATTTCATCAATATGAAATAATGCCACCACCTCAGAGAAATAGCAATATACTGTAGATATTATAAATACTTTCATTTAGGGTCTTTCGGGAAAGAACTTTGTTATTTTGGTCCCACGTCCAAGGCTATTTGTGGAATGACAATGTGACAAAGAAATAAACACAGCAACTAAATTGAACACCCGAGATTTTGTTTTTTCAAACGGTAGAAGTTTTCTAAAGATCCTCAGTAAATAGGTCGTCTTGAGATGAACTCAAGGACAAAGGTGATTGGCACAGAGGAACACATTGACATACAGTTTGGTGCCCTTGGATTAGTCCAGAATAACAGTTTACAACAGTCACTCAATATTATATCTCCCAGTTAATACTTTTGAATGTCCCGCTATTTTGAAACATCCGAGAACACTTTTCATTGGGCCCGTATGTATTACCATGCAATTTTCAGAAACGATAAAAAGATCAGGTATGTGCGTAATTAAAAATCCAATAAAGGAAAAGAGAATGGCACTTAATGCATACAATAACAATCCCAACTGGCAGCATACAGCCTCTACCATTCGTCTTCTCTGTGAATTTAAGGAATCATTGCATAGATATCATTAAACCACTGATGTGCCATGAGGAGAGAGAGGGTGGGTAAACTCCACATATGCATGTGGTACGATACGTACTGAAATTCAGAAGAAAAATGTACGCGCATTCCAACTTCTATGGGCCGTAGGTAAGTCTTAACCAGAAATACAACATTTTTGTCAGACACATATTGGTGTCCTAATACTGCAGTGACATTAAAACAATGAGCCATCACTACCAATTGCGTGTAAATGGTTTGGTGAACAGTGATACATAAAACACAGGTCACCAACCTTTGAGTCAAAATGCAAGCCAAGATCTACCGCTCAGATGAAAACAAAACTAAAATAAGCCTATGCAACAACCAATTAAACACAGTTCTGTAGCAATGAAGTTTGTGCAGTAGGCTATAGGCCCAAAACATTATGCCTACCCTTGAATTGCCCAGCCAATGTTATTCTTCTCAGACCATTTTTTAAATTATATTTCAACATTGTAGGTATATGATCACACTGGTAATATATCATTTGTTGTATTACTTGAGGCACAGCTGAGTGAGCATTATATATTTGTTTTTTTACTGGACTGATGGTTAGTCTGAGGGGAGGAAGGGAGCAGCGTACCCTCTCTTCGCTGAGAAAAAGGGCCAGTCTTAATCCATCTGATGGGAAATTTAAGTCGCACTGCATTATTTCTGCCTCAAGCACCAATTCATGTTAACCAGAGAAAGTGAAATATTCCTCTATATTAAAAAAGGACAAGCAGAAAATAACGCAAGCTTATCGAAACATGCATTTTTATGTCTTATAAAACGGTTGAACAAAGTGTTGACAGCAGTGGAGGCTGGTGGAAGGAGCTATGGGAGTATGGGCTCATTGTAATGGCTGGAATGGAACAGAGTCAAACATTTGTTTTCCATTCCATTTATTCCACTACAATGAGCCCATACGCATTCAAACAGCAGCTCTTTGCTGTATTCGTTGAGTCCCTTTAGTCATGGTTTTAAACGTTTTTAAATCTCAACATTATCAACTTTGCTGTGGGTTCGAGGCTTCTTTTTGCAGTCTGTGGTGCGAGGAAACTGCAGACACGGTGATCTGAGCTATACGATTGGCCAGCGGTAGGCCTATAGCTGCACTTGAATTGCTCTCTGGGCCGGCCGAATAAGTGGAGTTCTACCTTCAGACACATGAAATGGTTAAAAATGTGAACACTTTACCTTCCAAGTGCACCTACTGTCAAAAGTGCTAGAGGGAGAGAAAAAAAAAGAAGAATGAAAAGAAAAGGGGAATCCAAGGCCTTATCTTATATTTTTTAACAGTGTTTGGTGATCGACTAGAATGGCTTGGAGATCAGCCAGTCAATCGTGATCGATCGGTTGGTGACCACTACATTGAAAGAACCAAAACAGGAAATACTGTGCAAAAGGCATGACTGTTAAAAAATCTATAATATAACGATGATAGTTGGAGTCTTAAGGTCTGATGTATAGAACTATATTAGGGTAATTCTTTCATGTTTATAGCTTGAAAGTGGGCAGAACATTCAATCTCTTCCTATTAGTGTCTCCTCTAGGCTTCTCATTCTCCATCCCTTCTCCCGCCGCCTCGTCTTCTGTTCCTCTTTACCGCACCTCCGTTGTCTTGGCATCTCCTTCCCCGGTCTCGGGTTTGCTTGGCCCCGCCCCTTCCAGTTTTCTGAGTCCCGATAGGCGGCTTGGCTCAGGTGAAACGTCCACATGGGCCCTCTGATGCATGAGGCCTTTCCGTCTATAACTCCGCCTCCGTTGCCCTGGAGACCTCCGGTGACTGTTGGCAATCTACGCCAGCGAATGACAAAGGGTAAGAAAAACTGTTGCTCTTTCAACTCTACCCTTTCACTCCTTCCCCGTCTTTTACCTCTCTTACCTGTTCATTCCTTAGGTCCTCGTCTTCCAGTTCGTTGATGGACTGCATGAGAGAGAAGAGGTTCATCCTGCCACTGCGACTGGGGCTGTGAGAAGCCACCTAGAGAGGATGGCAGGGAGGGCATTAGAGATGGATAAACAGGTTGGTTTTGACATTGATTCTGTGTAATATAAATGTTAGAGAAGGTATTGTCATGTCACTACACTTGTGAGAGAGGTCGCCCACCTGTACAGTGATGAAGGGATTGGGTACAGACGGTTCCGTGGATGGAGCAGCCGGTTCTGTGGGTGGAGCTTCTGGGTTAGTCTCAGACTTGTGGGCAGGCTCTTCAAGTACCTGGTCAAGAGAGGGACAGAGATTTATGATTGCTTCAAATAATTAAAAATATAATAAAATTGCCACAAAATAAAATTCATCTGGATCTTGACAATATCATCCTAAACCATAAATATTTCCTAACCTTCATCTCTATATCTGCCTCATCAACTTCATCTGGACTCTCTAACTCTTCTTCCTCCTCCTCCTCGCTCTCCTCCTCCTCTTCCTCTTCCTCCTCCTCATTGTTGTGTGAAGCAGCAGACTGCGCTCTCTCAATCTTTCGCTGCTCCTTCTCTGCCCGTGACTTCCACCTCCAGAGAGCGCTGTGGCGCTGCTGACTGGAATGGAGGGTACAGTAAACATACAGGCTATGTTAGGTTACACACACACACACACACACACACACACACACACACACACACACGTTAATTAACCTGGCGTTGAGGATGCCGCTGTAGGTGTGGAGCTGCTTCATGAAGCCGTCGTTGGGCTGGACGATGGGCCTGCGCTCCCTGACGTAGGACAGAGCCACCTCCAGGGGCCAGCGCTGCTGCTTCATGGCGTAGGCCACCACCGTGGAACCAGAGCGAGACACGCCCATCTTACAATGCACTAGCACCGCCTGGCCACTCTGCCTATAGGGGGGCAGAATGGGGATGTGTCATCATTGTGTGACTAAAATGAACAGTGCCATAGTTGAGACTTTCACTTGCTTATTCAGGGAGGCACAATGTTCTAGATTAGACTGATCGACTTAAAATCCATATCATTACAGTGCAATGCAGAGAGAAGGTCTAAGAGTGAGAGCAGGGTGGGACTACCTGGCTGTGTTGATGAAGGAGTATGTGTCTTTCCAGTGTGACAGCAGGTCTGTAGCCTCCACGTCGTACACTCTGATATTCATGTAGCTGAAGGATTCTGGGAAGAAGTTGTCAATCTCCCGCGTCACGTTCAGGATGTAGCCCACACTGCAATGTCATTGGCAGACACTTAGTTACCCAGCATCAACACATTGGCTTGCGCACCTTATACAAGTCAATAGCAAGTGTACACACACACACACACAGTAAATTAAAGGTTTACTTGTTTTTCTGTAGCTCCTCAAAGTTGGCAGCATTCCACTCAGAGCCCTAAAAGACAGACACACAGAGCCTAATTCACCAGCCTGTAGAGGAGAGGGTCAGAGCTTTCTATTTACCAGCTGTAAACACTAGGCTCGAGTCATGTGACCAACTCTTATAGCACACTTCCTGTGATGATCATCCCTGAGGAGATTTCGCAACTTAAATCCCCTAGAGTCCATTGATGCACTGGTGCGTCAATCTAAGTAACACAATTTTAAAAATCCCCAACAAAATCTGTCCGTTTAAACTAGAGATATGTTGTTTTATTTTTACATGGGCTGCGTCTCAATCCACTGCATCCGCCCCATGTCGCCCTTCCGCATCTGTGGTGGAAAGTGGCAGAGCTACAACGCTGTTTATCAGACCAGGAGAAATCGTGGAAATTCGGTCTTCTCACAAAAACGTCTCCAGCATTTAGAACGGTTTGGCCTACAATATGACCGCTCTACGACCCCCACAAGTGTCACGAGACTCGTCTAAAGGAACCCATCGAAATGAATGGAGGTACAGTACTTTTTAACCGCTCCTCATGATCAAGGTTAGGGATTTGGGATCGGGTAAGCTGATCAGATCTGTGGTTAGGGGCTACTGCCGTGTGGCATAGGTCAAAGGTGACATTATTAAAGGGTCAGATGGGACTCACCAGGAACAAGTAGTCAAATATTTTGGAGGGCTTGTCCATCTGCGCCATGGTGACCATCATCTCGTTGTCGATGTATTCCTTGTAGTTCTTCATGTCCATGCCTATCCTGGTCTCCAGGGCACTGCGGACCTGGAGAAAGGAGGAGGATGGCCAATCGAACAACAGCACAACGCCATGTTTGCTCCCAATGAGCATTCAATCCATCCATGAGGTTAAACTAAACTATTGAGCTCTGGTTCTGACTCGACCGGTATAAATGGCTTGTGTTAGAGATAAGGTGTCATAGATACGGACACAGACTCTACAAGTCATTTAGGCCATAGACTCCCTGTATATTACCAGATGGATTGTGATCAATTCTATCAAGTGATCTACTTCTGGTTGCATTTCAGCCACTTGTGGCAACTATTCCATTTGCCTGTGACCTTGACAAGTATCGGGCTTATTTCTTGAGGTGTATTATATTCCGTCTCCCTCCGTGGTACCTGTTTGGAGGTGATATTCTCTAGGTCTTCTGTTCTCATGATGTCTCGGAGCTCCTCTTTGATCTGCCTCTCCACAGACACCCTCTCTGTCGAGCTGCATACAGACAAGACAGAGTATGACTACCTGCATCCTCTTTCCACATCGAGCTGACACACACACACACACACACACACACACACACACACACACACACACACACCTCTGCCCGGCGCTGTCCCTCCTGACTGACTCCAGGCCCGTCATGGCTCCCCACTCGTTGAGACAGAGGCGGTCAGACTCCACATGACCGTAGTAGTATTGGGCCCAGTCCAGCCCACAGCCTGGGATCACTGAGCCCTTCACTGCCCGCTCGCAGCAGCCATGCAGCGCCTGCAGCACTGACCTGGGGACAGCGGAAACACACACATCAGGGTCTACACAGCGGAAGGAGGCAAAAGACGCAAATTCAGACAAGGCCATTATGGATGAAAGCGTAGAGGTTTTAGGTCATCCTATTGCAGTACTGAAAAGGGAGTATCGTGTGTGTGTGTGTGTGTGTGTTTACTGTATTTGTCAGACAATATTCAACCGACCACATAGTCTGTATGGAAACAGGATTGAATAAAACCTACCACATAGTCTGTATGGAAACAGGATTGAATAAAACCTACCACATAGTCTGTATGGAAACAGGCTTGAAGATTCTCGTCTTTTCTGCCGATGTGACGCTGAAACCACTGAGAAGGTGAAAGAAGGGAAAAAAAGGGAGGGAGATTGAGAGAGAGAGAAGGAGTGCAAGACAGATGGTGTGTGTGTGTGTGAGAGAGGATCATTGCAGTGTGAAGGTATGATCCTGCTAATGGCAGACACCCAGTCAGTGGGTGTGAGAGAGTCATGGTGTGACAGAGACATCACAGAGACAGCATGTGAGCCCTATTACCTCTACAACAGAACAAGACAGGGCTACAACATCAACTTAATGTGGTTTCTTATTCCTGGGTAAGATTGGAGTAATCGGATCCTAGATCTGTGGTAAACAGAATCTTCTCCCTTGAGCCGACACTGCTGCACACCCAGGTCAACGAAGTAACACATTCCCACCACACACCAGAACAGCCAAAAGCTGTTATTTTCATATGACCAAAAAGAGCTTCTGGACATGAATACAACGATTACTAACCTCAACTTGGATGAGGAGTTCTATTTCAACGAATCGGAGGCGAAGGACATAATGCTCATCCCAGACTAGGCCCTGGTCACTGCGAGGAAGCGGAGCTACAGAGGTCGCTGTGCAGGATATCTTAACAAAACTGTGACGGCGACTGGATAAGTCACCATTAGCCTCTGTTCTATTGGCGAACATCAACGTGATCTCTAGAACTGTAATAGCCGGTGTTTCACTGAGTCGCCACTGAACAAGGACATGGAAAATATAAATCTATTTGGTTTTCTATACATCAGTAGGACAGAACAGCTGTGTCTGGTAATCTGAGGGGAGTGGGAGTTTGTCTGTCTCTTGGTCAACAGCAGTTGATGGGTAGGTGATTTCTAATATTAAGGAAGGTTTTGCTTGCCGGAGTTAGATTACCTCATGACGCGCTGTAGACCACAATATTTACCAAAAGAGTTGTCATCAATATTTTTCGTAGCTGTCCATTTACCACCACAAACTGATGCTGGCACGAAGACCTCACTCAACGAGCTATATTTGGCCATATGCAAAGAAGAAAATGCTCAACCAGATGCAGCACTCCTAGTGGCCAGGGATTTTACTGCAAATCCATTTTTACCTACACTACCGTTCAAAAGTTCTGGGTCACTTAGAAATGTCCTTGTTTTTGAAAGAAAATCACATTTTTTGTCAATTAAAATAACATCAAATTGATCAGAAATACAGCGTAGATGTTAATGTTGTAAATGACTATTGTAGCTGGAAACGGCACATTTTTTTATGGAATATCTACATAGGTGTAAAGAGGCCATTGTCAGCAACCATCACTCCTGTGTTCCGACTCCGGGATGCTGGCCTTCTAGGCAGAGTTGCAAAGAAAAAGCCATATATAAGACTGGCCAATAAAAAGAAAAGATTAAGATGGGCAAAAGAACACAGACACTGGACAGAGGAACTCTGCCTAGAAGGCCAGCATCCCGTAGTCATCTCTTCCCTGTTGACATTGAGACTGGTGTTTTGCGTGTACTATTTAATGAAGCTGCCAGTTGAGGACTTGTGAGGCGTTTGTTTCTCAAACTAGACACTAATGTACTTGTCCTCTTGCTCAGTTGTGCACCGGGGCCTCCCACTCCTCTTTTTATTCTGGTTAGAGACAGTTTGTGCTGTTCTGTGAAGGGAGTAGTGCACAGTGTTGTACCAAATCTTCAGTTTCTCTGCAATCTCTCGCATGGAATAGCCTTCATTTCTCAGAACAAGAATATACTGACGAGTTTCAGAAGAAAGTACTTTGTTTCTGGCCATTTTGAGCCTGTAATTGAACCCACAAATGCAGATGCTCCAGATACTCAACTAGTCTAAAGGAATCCAGTTTTATTGCTTATTTAAATCAGCACAACAGTTTTCAGCTGTCCTAACATAAATGCAAAATGGTTTTCTAATGATCAATTAGCCTTTTAAAATTGTAAACTTGGATTAGCTAACACAACGTGCCATTGGAACACAGGAGTGATAGTTCCTGATAATGGGTTTCTGTACACCTATGTAGATATTCCATTTAAAAAAATGTAAAAAATCTGTCGTTTCAAACTACAATTATATTTCAAAAACAAGGACATGCCTAAGTAACCCCAAACTTTTGAACGGTAGTGTAATTTCTACCAGCATGTCTCGTGTGCAACGAGAGGCTCTAAATCACCTCTACTCTACACACAGAGACAGATACAAAGCTCTCCCTCGCCCTCCATTTGGCAAATCTGACCATAACTACATCCTCTTAATTCCTGTTTACAAACAAAAACTCAGAACAGGAAGTACCAGTGACGCGCTCAATACGGAAATGGTCAGATGAATCAGGACTGTTTTGCTAGCACAGACTGGAATATTTTCCGGGTTGCATCCGATGGCATTGAGGAGTTTACCACATCAGTCACCAGCTTCATTAATAAATGTGTCGATGACGTAGTCCCCACAGTGACCGTACATTTTATTTTATTTTTTTATTTCACCTTTATTTAACCAGGTAGGCTAGTTGAGAACAAGTTCTCATTTGCAACTGCGACCTGGCCAAGATAAGGCATAGCAGTGTGAACAGACAACACAGAGTTACACATGGAGTAAACAATTAACAAGTCAATAACACAGTAGAAAAAAGGGGAGTCTATATATACATTGTGTGCAAAAGGCATGAGAAGGTAGGCAAATAATTACAATTATGCAGATTAACACTGGAGTGATAAATGATCAGTGCCACTCCTTAAAAGTGGCAGCTCTAGCCTTTAAGCTCAGTGCGGATGTTGCCTGTAATCCACGGCTTCTGGTTGGGATATGTACAGTGCCTTGCGAAAGTATTCGGCCCCCTTGAACTTTGCGACCTTTTGCCACATTTCAGGCTTCAGGCCTTACACACAGGTGGATTGTATTTATCATCATTAGTCATTTAGGTCAACATTGGATCATTCAGAGATCCTCACTGAACTTCTGGAGAGAGTTTGCTGCACTGAAAGTAAAGGGGCTGAATAATTTTGCACGCCCAATTTTTCAGTTTTTGATTTGTTAAAAAAGTTTGAAATATCCAATAAATGTCATTCCACTTCATGATTGTGTCCCACTTGCTGTTGATTCTTCACAAAAAAATACAGTTTTATATCTTTATGTTTGAAGCCTGAAATGTGGCAAAAGGTCGCAAAGTTCAAGGGGGCCGAATACTTTCGCAAGGCACTGTACATATCCCAACCAGAAGCCGTGGATTACAGGCAACATCCGCACTGAGCTTAAAGGCTAGAGCTGCCACTTTTAAGGAGTGGAACATATCCGGACATTTATATAAACAAAATCCTGCTACGCCCTCTGACAAACCATAAAACTACGATACGACGGTGGTAGGCCTGATCACCGACTACGATGAGACGGCCTACAGGGAGGAGGTCAGAGACCTGGCAATGTGGTGCCAGGACAAGAACTTCCCCCTCAACGTCAGCAAGACAAAGGAGCCGATCGTGGACTACATAAAACGGAGGGCCGAGCACGCCCCCATTCACTTTGACGGGGCTGTAGTGAAGATGGTCGAGAGCTTCAAGTTTGGTATTTTATTAGGATCCCCATTAGCTGGGTCCACACAAAACATGAAATAATACAGAACATTAATAGACAACAGCAGCTCAAGGACAGAACTACATTCATGTTTTTTAAGGCACTCACATCCTACATATCAATACATACTAACTATCTAGGTCAAATAGGGGAGAAGCGTTGTGCCGTGAGGTGTTGCTTTATCTGTTTTTTGAAATCAGGTTTGCTGTTTATTTGAGCAATATGAGATTGGAACGGAGTTCCATGCAATAATGGCTCTATAATACTGTACGCTTTCTTGAATTTGGAGACTTAAAAGACCCCTGGTGGCATGTCTGATGTGGTAAGTGTGTGTGTCGGAGCTGTGTGTAAGTTGACTATGCAAACAATTTGTTTCTTATAAAAAGAAGTGATGCAGTCAGTCTCTCCTCAACTATTATCAAAGAGAGACTGGCATGCATAGTATTTATATCAGCCCTCTTATTACAATGAAGAGCAAGATTTGCCACTCTGTTATGGGCCAGCGGCAGCTTAACTAGTTCTTTCCTTGCAGCATTGGACCACACGATTGGACAATAACAAAAATTTGACAAAACTAGAGCCAGCTTTTGGGAGAGTGGTGTCAAAAAAGCAGAGAATCTCTTTATTACGGACAGACCTCTCCTCATCTTTACAACAATTGAATCTATACATTTTGACCATGACAGTTTACAATCTAAGATAACGCCAAGTAATTTAGTTTCCCAAACTTGTTCAACAGCCACACCATTCATTACCAGATTCAGCCGGGGTCTAGAACTTGATTTGTACCAAATGCAATGCTTCTAGCTTTAGAAATGTTTAGGACCAGTTTATTACTGGCCACCCATTACAAAACAGACTGCAAATCTTTGTTAAAGGTTTCAGTGACTTCATTAGCTGTGGTTGCTGATGCATATATGGTTGAATCATCAGCATACATGGACACACATACTTTGTTTAATGCCAGTGGCAGGTCATTGGTAAAAATAGAAAAGAGTAGAGGGCCTAGAGAGCTGCCCTGCAGTACACCATACTTTACATGTTTGACATTAGAGAAGCTTCCATTAAAGAAAATAATTTGAGTTATATTAGATAGATCGCTCTGAATCCACATTATGGCAGAGGTTGAAAAGCCATAACACAAGTTTTTTAACCAACAGGTTATGGTCAATAATGTCAAAGGCTGCACTGAAATCTAACAGTACAGCTCCCAAAATCTTCTTATTATCAATTTATTTCAACCAATCATCAGTCATTTGTGAGTGCCCTTCTATATAAGCATGCTGAAGGTCTTAATTTGTTAACAGAGAAATAGCATTGTATTTGGTCAAACACTATTTTTTCCCAACAGTTCGCTAAGAGCTGGCAGCAAGCTTATAGGTCTGCTGTTAGAACCAGTAAAGGCCGCTTTACCACTCTTGGGTAGCGGAATTACTTTGGCTTCCCTCCAGGCCTGAGGACAAAGACTCCTCTAGGCTCAGATTAAAGATATGACAGATAGGAGTGACTATATAGTCAGCTACCATCCTCAGTAGCTTTCCATCTAAGTAGTCAATGCCAGGAGGTTTGTCACACTAACTTTACAAAATTCAAACGTGCAATGTTTTTCTTTCATCATTTTTTTTTTTTAATGCATGAATAGGATGGTTCACTGTTCGTTGTTGGCATTTCCTGCCTAAGTTTGCCCACTGACAATGAAGTAGTCATTAAAATAATTGGCAACAAATGGTTTTGTGATGAATAAGCCATCTGATTGGATGAAAGATGGAGTTGAATGTCCTTCTACCCATAATTTCATTTTTTTTTCATTCTTCTTTATATAATTGATCTTAGCTTCATAATACAGTTTATTATTTTTGTTGGGTTTAGTCACACAATTTCTTAATTTTCAGTAAATCAGTCAGTCAGATGTGCAGTCAGACTTATTAGCCACTCCTTTTGCCCCATCTCTTCAACCATACAGTTTTTCAATTCCTCAATCCATGGAGCCTTAACAGTTCTAACAGCCAGTTTCTTAACCGGTGCATGTTTATCAATAATTGGAAGAAGCAATTTCACAAATTCATCAAGTGCAGCGTCTGGATGCTCCTTATCACACCAACATATTTTTTTACATCATCCACATAAGAGTCACAGCAAAATCTTTTGTATGATCTCTTATACACTATTTTAGGCCCAGCTGTTGGATCGGTGGCTTTTCCGGATATAGCCACTATATTGTGATCACTACATCCAATGGGTACAGACACAGTTTTAGAACAAAGTTCTACAGTAATAGTAGAAATGTGATCGATACATGTGGATGATCTTGTTCCTGTAGTGTTTGTAAACGCCCTGGTAGGTTGATTAATAACCTGAACCAGATTACAGGCACTGCTTACAGTGAGAAGCTTCCTCTTGAGCGGACAGCTTGATGAAAACCAGTCAATATTTCAGGTCCCCAAGAAAGTAGACCTCTCTGAGTACACTATCAGGCATTTCACACATATTGTTTACATACTGACTGTTCGCACTTGGTGGCCTATAGCAACACCCCAAAAGAAAAGGATTTAGATGTGCCAAGTGAACCTGCAACCACAACACTTCAATAACACTTGACATAAGAGCTTCTCTAAGCATTACAGGGATATGGCTCTGAATATATAAGCAGTTCGGTCTCTATAGATGTTATAGCCTTGTATTGCTACTGCCGTATCATCACATTAATTATCTAAGGGAGTCTTAGAAATGGCTCATATATGAATGTTATCTGATGTTAGCAAATGATTGATTTCATGAACTTTATTTCTAAGGCAACATATATTCATATGGGCTATTTTCAGCCCTTTCCTGGGTAGCTTATCAGAGATAGACATAATACTGAAAAGAGCAAACAAACAAGAATACTACAAATTTAGCAGTCCATTAATCAATTGGTGTGTGTGTGCTGTGGGGTTGAAGCTACAAACCCATAGGCTTGGCTTTCATCCCTTCCAGGCTTGGCTCTTTCCGGAACAGCTACCTTGTCCTTGAACCTCACAAGTTCTTGGCTCTTCCCAGAACAGCTACCTTGTCCTTGAACCTCACAAACTTGGTGGGTTTTCCAGTCCTGTGGGGGTGCTCCACCTCAATCTTCTGCAATTCTGTCCACAACCATGTTGTTCCACATCGATTGTCCCTCGAGATTTATCTGTCATTGTTATCATGGATTCCCACACAGAACAGATGTCCTCTCTCAATGATACAGATTGCTGTGCTCTTGCCATTCTCCTGTTTGAACTCACCGAGCTGACCCTGGGAGAACTGCAAACTGTTCTTCAGGTCCTGGACCTCTCTGGTCAGGTTGTCCATTATTTTATTAGTATTTGGACAAAAACACTTGAAGCTATTTTCTTGATGTTGTAACAACTGCTTGTATAACTATTTTTATTAGTGTAAAAGATCCTTCACCTGTGATAGACACATCACTGTCCTCAATGGTAATCCCGCCGGCTTTGGTCTTTGTCATGGTAGCTGGCAACGTAGGTTACGCAGTTACTCCTCGCAGTTCCAGACAGGGATCTCGGTGTCCACATCCCTAAGGACCTATCATGGTCCAAACACACCAATACAGTCATGAAGAGAACACGACAACACCTCATCCCCTCAGGAGGCTGAAAAGATTTGGTATGGGCCCTCAGATCCTCAAAAGTTCTACAGCTGCGCCACTGAGAGCATCTTGACTGGCTGCATCACCGCTTGGTATGGCAACTGCTTGCTTACGGCCCAGTACATCACTGGGGCCGAGCACCCTGCCATCCAAGACCTCTATACCAGGCGGTGTCAAAGGAAGGCCCTAAAAAGGGTTAAAGACTCCCACCACCCAAGTCACAGTCCATTCACTCTGCTAACTCACGGCAAGCGGTACCGGAGCGCCAAGTCTGGGACCTAAAGGTTCCTGAACATCTGCCCCAAAGTCACAAGACTGCGAACAGTTCATTAAATGGCTACCCAGACTTTCTATTTCTCACCTCCTACCTACATGTACTTCAATCTATCACCCACCTAACCAAACATACAGGTACATATTACCTTAATCAACTACCTCATACCCCAGTACACTAACTCCGTACCGGTACTCCTTGTATATAGCGTCGTTATTGTTATTTTATTTGTTAAATTGTCTTACTTTTTAACGGCATTTTTGGGAAATGGCTCGTAAGTAAGCATTTCACGGTAAAGTCTGCACTTGTTGTATTCAGCGCATGTGACAAGTAAAATGTAATTAGATTTGATTAGGAAGTCCTTATGCAGTGAATGCAGATGTTTTAAGTGTTGCCCTAAGGGGTGACATAGTGACAGAAACAGAATGAGAATCATCCAAGTACATAAATAGAAAGGGATTACTCATTGGTATTACCATGACTGGCAAGCCACCAAGATGCCAGGCCAACCGTGCTGTGGCACAGGCTCAGCTAGCTACTTCCTAGTTTCCTCATTTGACTCTTGCACTCTTTCAGTTCACCCCTCCAGCTTTCTCTTTCACTCACAACACGTTTTTAAACTCTTACCCATCTCCGTCCAGATACACTTGTGTGTCGCTCCATACCGGCACAACCAGACCGATAGTACACTGACATCTGAAAGAAACAGACAGACCATTTTAAACCATTTTTCTTAACATTTGGCAACATTTACTAGATGTATTTTCTATCAATGCAAGTCATTCTCTGGACTGGTCTAAGGTAGGGCGGGGCGATATGGCCAAAATATCACATCACAGTATTTTAGAATTGGACTGTATGACGGTATTTGATGTTTTTGAATAATAAAAGTTCTACATTTGCTTAGAGTAGGCTGTAATCCTAGGGTTGCAGCAACACATATATTCTAAGTTATTTCAATGGGTCTTTCTCCATACTGATTGTTTTATACTGTTCAATTCAACTAAAATTATTTTCAACAATTTCTGCATCCATTTGAGATAATTTCCACACTGCCACGTAGGGCTGCAAGATATGGGCAAACAATCTAGCCATTATTTTTAACCAAATATTGCACTTACGATTTAGAGCAAGAACACTTGGGTTAAGTTTCGAATTATGGAAATGTAATGATTATTCTAATTATCTAGTTAGAATAGTATAGTGGGCACTTTGAATACAGTGTTGTTTGATATGACAACGAATGAAAATGCCAGGGGGGAGTTATTGTGACAGGTTAGGAACCAAAGTGTTGATAAGTGTTCACTAGGGGATCCTATAATCTTTGGCTACATTGAATGTTTTGTCTTAGCTACTTCATGTAGCTAACATTTTCATGCTTTGCATATTCCTCCTAGATTTAGACGATACGGTTGTACAAACAACATGCTAGGTGTACACCATCACTGGTATTATCAGGCTGTATAGCTAATTACATTTGCTCTGACTTAGTACATTTATTAGTTAGCTAGCCAGCTAACGAACTAGCGATTAGCGGCAAACCAGATTTAGGCCCAACTTGCTAAGACAAACATGCTGTTTGTAGATGTAAGAAGCGCAAACTAAGTGTAATTATAGAACGCTAATGGATTTATAAGAAGGAAAGTGAAAACAGTATCGTTGTCATCAACATTGCTGCATTGACCATGCAGACTGAATAGAAGTGTCTCGTGGTCGAGGAACAACAAAATGCGCTCCTTTAGTGACAGGAGGCATGGCTAGGTCTGTGTGGAAAGCGGCATGGAGAGAGAGAGCGGAGAGAGTTGACTCAAGTAGCGAACTATAAAAATGGACGTTACACACGGCGTATCACATTTAACAAACCAAACATTCAAATACCGTTATAGAAGGTAAAGCAAAAACCTAAACCGGTCCGTGCATCAGTACCGGTATATCGTAAAATACGGAATACTGCCCAGCAAAAGGTCTAAGGTAAAAAACAGCAACCGCCATACTCCTCTCTACTGAAACAATGGTAACAGCACACACACCTGTCTGTGTCGGGGAAGTCCATCCCCAGTAGAATGCTCTCCTGTTTGTTACTGAAGGTGGAGACTATGATCAGATATCGTACCCTGACTGGACTCACTGACTCCAACCTCACCGCCTGCATGGAGATGGGGAGGTGAGAGAGAAAGGAGGGATAAGGGATGACATGTACAGGTAGGGTTGAGAGAGGGGTAAAGGGCATTTATACACTGAACACAAATAAACAACAATTTCAAAGATGTTACTGAGTTACAGTTCATATAAGGACATCAGTAAATTGAAATAAATTAATTAGGCCCTAATCTATGGATTTCACATGGCTGGGAATACAGATATGCATCTGTTCATCACAGGTACCTTCAAAAAAAAAAGTAGGGGGCCTGGATCAGAAAACCAGTCAGTATCTGGTGTGACCACCATTTGCCTCATGCAGCGCAACACATCTCCATCAGGCTGTTGATTGTCACCTGTGGATTATTATCCCACTCCTCTTCAATGGCTGTGCGAACTTGCTGGATATTGGCGGGAACTGGAATATGCTGTCGTACACATTGATCATCCCAAACATGCTCAGTGTGTGACACGTCTGGGGCACACAATGGGGCAGTCTGTTCACGACGTTGACATTAGCAAACTGTTCGCCCACATGTCTGCCATCTGCCCGGTACAGTTGAAACTGGGATTCATCCGTTAAGAGCACACTTCTCCAGTGTGTTAGTGGCATCGAAGGTGAGCATTTGCCCACTGAAGTTAGTTACGACGCGATGCTGGAGGCAGCTTACGGTAGAGAAATTAACATTCAATTCTGTGGCAACAGCTCTGGTGGACATTGCTGCAGTCAACATGCCAATTGCATGCACCCTCAAAACTTGAGGCCTCTATGGCATTGTGTTGTGTGACAAAACTGCACATTTAATGGCCTTTTGTTGTCCCCAGCACAGGGTGCACCTGTGTAATGCTCATGCCGTTTAATCCACTTCTTGATATGCCACAACTGTCAGGTGGATGGATTATCTCAGCAAAGTAGAAATGCTCACCAACAGGTGGACATTGCTGCAGTCAATGCCAGTCTGGTGTGCTATCACGCCAACACCTTGTCATGCCAAACAAGTTTTTGCACAAAATTAGAGAAATAAGGTTTTTGTGCATATGGAACATTTCTGGAATCTTTTATTTCAGCTCATTGAAAGAAAGATGTATAAAACGCAACATGCGTTGGTCCTTTTTGTTCACAATATATGTGTAGGTGGATGTTACTAGCCCGAGTGCCAGTCTGGTGTGCTATCACGCCAACACCTTGTCATGCCAAACAGGTTTGGTTTGACAATGAGTAATGGAGTTGGCAAGAGCACAAACAGATCTGGGACCACCAGGCTAGGATGTTACATGTTGGAGGTGTACAAGGGTGAGTTCCCATACTTTATATAATGTAAAAGGCACTTTGAGACCTAGTGAAACGCATTACATGAATGTGACCCATTAGTAGAAGCTTTTAACATGACATTGCGGAGTGCTCCAGGCATCACGCCGGGTCTAGTCATGCTATTGTAACAAAGGTGGTTTGGTGAACCACACAACAGTGATAAGTAACCTTGCCTGAGACCTGAAGACTTGCTGATGCCCAGGCATTATCTAAGCACTAACACAGCTTTGTGGTGTGCAGACTACAGATGACCCAAGTTTAAACCCAGTTCTTCACACACTGCCTGTCCTTTCCATTGTATGCTTATTCTATACATTCTACCTCTGGGCATGTGACTGCTGACAGGTCTCACCAGTTTGATAGTGTCCTCTGGTCTTAGTAGTGACACCATGGCGTGCAGCTGTCTGTGCTGTGTGTCTGAAGCTCCGCCCCCCAGCTTCAGGGGTGAAGGGGAGTGACTGGGCGACGTCTCTTCATGTGGCCCCTCCCCCTCACCCTCTTCCAGGAGAAGGACGGCCCCTTTAACCAGAGCAAAGCTCTCTCTGTTTTGGAGGATGGAAGACTGAATTATTACTTTGAAAGATGTTTGCAATCAAACTTCCATATGACCACATCCAAACTACAGTGCATTCGGAAAGTATTCAGACCCCTTGACTTTTTCCACTTTGTTACGTTACAGCCTTATTCTAAAATGGATCAAATTGTCATTTTTCCTCAGCAATCTACACACAATACCCCATAATGACACAGAAAAACAGGTTTTTATAATGCTTTTTTTTTCTACAAATGTATATTAAAAAAACTGAATGATCAAATGTACATATGTTTTCAGACACTTTACTCTGAATGGGCCACTCAAGGACATTGAGACTTGTCCCGAAGCCAGTCTTGCGTTGTCTTGGCTGTGTGCTTAGGGTCATTGTCCTGTTGGAAGGTGAACCTTCGCCCCAGTCGGAGGTCCGGAGCGCTCTGGAGCAGGTTTTTATCAAGGATTTGTCTTTACTTTGCGCCGTTCATCTTTCCCTCGATCCTGACTAGTCTCCCAGTCCCTGAAAACGTTGCCACAGCATGATGCTGCCACCTCCATGCTTCACCATAGGGATGGTGCCTGGTTTACTCCAGACGTGATGCTTGGCATTCAGCCCAAAGAGTTCAATCTTGGTTTTATCAGACCAGAGAATCTTGTTTCTCATAGTCTGAGAGACCTTTAGGTGCCCTTTGGCAAACTCCAAGCGGGCTGTCAATGCCTCTTAGTGATGAGTGGCTTCCGTCTGGCCACTCTAACAAAGGCCCGATTGGTGGAGTGCTGCAGAGAAGGTTGTCCTTCTGGAAGGTTCTCCCATCTCCACAGAGGAACTCTGGGAGCTCTGTCAGAGTGATAATAGGGTTCTTGGTCACCTCCCTGGCCAAGGTCCTTCTCCCCCAATTGCTCAGTTTGGCTGGGTGGCCAGCTCTAGGAAGTGTCTTGCTGGTTCCAAACTTCTTCCATTTAAGAATGATGGAGGCCAATGTGTTCTTGGGGACCTCTAATGTTGCGGAAATACTTTGGTACCTTTCCCCAGATCTGTGCCTCGACACAATCCTGTCTCAGAGCTCTACGGACAATTCCTTCGACCTCATGGCTTGGTTCCTGCTCTGACATGCACTGTCAACTGTTAATAGAAACATTTAAAGGATGATCAATGGAAACAGGATGCACCTGAGCTCAGTTTCAAGTCTCATAGCAAAAGGGTCTGAAACATTATTTACATAAGTTATCTGCTTTTTATTTGAATAAATGTGCAAAAATTTCTAAAAACCTGTTTTCGCTTTGTCGTTATGGGTTATTGTATATTGACCGATGAGATTTTTTTTTAAATTAAATCCATTTTTAGAATAAGGCTGTAATGTAACAAAATGTGGAAAAAGGGAAGGTCTGAATACTTTCTGAATGCACCGTACATACAAATTAAATTCATAACCCAAAACCCCCCACTAATCTACCTTTTCTGAAGTCTCCCTCTTCTTGGGATGCTTTCATCCTTTAAAAAAATGATATGAAAGATGATTAATTTACTAACAAACTCCTTAGCCCAGTGGCGTAACTACATCGTCACAGGCCCGTGCTAGATTTATCAGTGGACCCCCAACGTAAATCAGAAGAGCAACAAAGTCAACAGACCAGATGAACTGGAAAGACATTCACACGTACAGGTGGCCAAAAATAACTAACTGAAAGACATGCACCCCAATAAGCCACGCCTCCAAATCCTTGCTCTAATACCATTGGACAGTATTTGCTTACGTCCCAGCAATCTTTGCACCCACCCACAAAAAAATACATTGTAACTATTCAGTACATTTGTCATCAAATGTTTGGGGATATATATATATATATATATATATATATATATATATATATATATATATATATATACACACACACACACACACATACATACATACATACATACATACATACATACATACACATATATATATATATGTGTCTAATAGCATGAGTTCGTTCACATTTTTTCCATGTTAAACAACGCGATTGACTAATGATGTCCGGTGTACAAATTATAGGGCCCCAACATGAAATGACTAGGGGGTCCATGCGAAACTTGATATTGAGAGCTTGACATCCGCCACTGCCTTAGCGCCAGTTTTTTTGTGCCATCATGCCAACTCCCTGTCTGTTTGTCTTGCCCAACTTCACTTGACAATGACAGCAATGTATAACGCAAGAGCACAAACAGATCTGGGCCCAGGCTATAAACAATTTACTACAATCTATTAAATATACCATCTTGTGTCACATATTGAAGTCTGCTGATTACAGAGTGACAACCCTCTTCAGATTTAATAAGGGATTTCTTTCATCTCTAAAACCAGTCATGTGGCATTGAGAAGTGGGTATTTCAGTGTTCATGTACTGAAAGAATGAGCAGGATCAAGAGTAAAATGTGCATTTACAACGATAGGGAGACGATAGGGAGAGAACCGAGAGACAGAAGCTGTTTTTCAATCTCAAGGCCATCAGACTGCTAAACAGCAATCACTAATTCAGAGGCTGCTGCCTACATGCCACTTTAATAATGTTTACATATCTTACATAACTCATATCACATGTATATACTGTATTTTATACCATCTATTGCACCATGCCTATACTGCTCGGCCATCGCTCATCCATATACTTACATATTCTCATTCACCCCTTTAGACTTGTGTGTATTAGGAGTTGTTGGGGAATTGTTAGATTACCTGTTAGATATTACTGCACTGTCAGAACTAGAAGCACAAGCATTTCGCTACACTCGCATCAACATCTGCTAACCATGTGTATGTGACAAATACATTTTTATTTGATTTGAATTCATTTAATAAAATTGTTACATAACTCGAAATACTCCTCATATTACAGAGCAAGCGGTAAAGCTTCATATGACACAAATGTTTCCTTTGTGGCAGATTCAGATGAAAAATGATGGAGTCTTAAAGGAGGTGTGGGTAAGGCCAAAATATAAAATATTCCAACTTCCATTAATTATTTCTCAACTATGCTTTTAGATATGAATGTCAAATTTGTGTCAAGTATCGAAAAATAAACATTCTATGGATTACATTGCTTATGGGGCTTTTTACATGGAAATGCCCACACCGGACATTGAAACGTGGTTGAAATTTGTCAGTCCAATTCTGAACCAATCATAGATGTCTGTTTCACAAGTTATGCCAGTACAGTAGAGTTCAGTACATTACTAGAGCACAGTATAATGTACTGTACTGTCATGTATTGAACTATACTTTACTGTGCTGTACTCTGCTGTGATGTCCAAACTTCAACTGGTCACATAAAACTGAGGGAGATTTTAGTGTCATTCTGTTACCAAACTTTACACCGGTTCTTTGAGTAAATATGTTGATTCGTTTTTAAATGAACTGGAAATTGTTCAAACTAGTCATTCTGCATAGTTGTATGGTTTGTTTAACTTTGGAATCAATGGTTTTTGTTTGTCATACTTTTAAAGTGAAAAGTCGTTGTCATCATCATTCAGTTATAGTGGAATTGCCCAAATGTCAAACATGTCAACAATCCTTCTTCCAAAAGACCATTCTATGGATAAAACTTCATGAAAATCCCCCCAAAAATCATGGTATTTTTTGCCATCACACAATACCTGTTATTCAACTGACATGTCAAGACAGACACCCAAAAAATTGTAGAGGGTAGGCTGGAGAGGAGCGTTAAGGGTTTGAAAGGAAGAGATGAGTTAACAGTAGTAGAGATGACAGAGTAGTAGTATGCAGGGGGACGGAGGAAGGCAACGTTATGTCTGCCTGTCCGGGGAAGCTGGGAAAACAAAAGTGAGAATGCCAAAACATCAGGCGACACACTCGTAACATACCAGCGAGGCCTTGGAAGCAACACAGTTTAAATTAAATTAAATGTTTAAATTAAAGTTGCTCTAACTGTTTAAAGAGAAGTGAAAGCACGATAAGAACGGGGGCTATATCATTTGAAACCCTGTTAGTGTGGTGGTGAGGGATACTCTATGATATATCACACAGCTTATGGCATGTTTGCCCTTTACTTAGTTATGTCATCGCTGCTTGTCAATACAAATCACTGCCTTGGCCACCAGACAGCATCAAATACCCTTTACATTACCAACAATCTACAATGCTGTGATGATGACATCGCAAATGAATACACCAAGCAGGTTATTGGACAGCCTCAGGCAAAGACTGTTGTTCATTAACCAAAGCAAATGGATTCTGGATAATAGGCAATAGCAGGCTTGGCCAGTGTATCGAATCGCACACTGTAAAACAGAGCGTTATATGACGTGAAGTGAAGGCGCTGCCATGGAAAATAAGAGGCCAGTAAAAGCAGCATTGAGATATGTGTGGGGCTCGCGGGAAACTCACCGGAGCGGTGGAGATGGACGGCGAACGATGCAGGGTCAGAAGAGCCATGGCAAGGCACCGCTCGGTCGGTCGGTTTTTCACGCGCACGGATCAAAACAAGAGGCGAGTGAGAAGCAGCGGTTTCCCCTCAAATGTGTGGGCGTGGAGGCTATAGGATGGATGTATTCACACAAATCTGGAACGAAGTTGGAGCTGATGATTAAATACCAGTTTATAAAGACACATTATCCGCAGACATAATGGATAGTGGAGGAGACACAAAATGACATGTAACGTTATAGGCATTGATGGAAGATATGCCATTGTAGTTACATGCAAAGCATTCCTTCACAACGACCACGTATGGTGATGAAATGAATGCGCGCTGCACTGCGGCCGAGCGTCCATCTACAAAATAAACAGAATGTTGCTACAATGAAACAATGTGGCTAACTGACTAGACGTTTCTGAAAAATAGCAACATTTGAGAATCTAAAGCATGAAGTTCATTCATATGCTTAGATGTCATATGGAAAACATGTAAAGCATCAACTCAGTTTGAGTGGACAATCTGCTGTTGATCGTCTGCAAATCAACAAGCTGTTAGCGCGTACAGTGGATAGGCAACTGATCCATGCTAGCTAACTAAAAACAAGTGTGAAAGAGAAAACGTTAAAGAAAGTTCCTATTTTTACCTGCCTCCGACCAAATGCCTCCTTCTGATGCTTCTCCCTCACATGCAGTGAGCTTGGATATATGTTTTTTTTAATCCTTCGCGTTGGCAAAAGTTATGAGGCACTCTGATATCCAAATTAATGGAGAGTTTACTATTTCATAGAACAAGGAAGACATCGGCAAAGAAAAGCAATCTATAAGGAGGGGCGTGTAGGATGGGTTTTCTTAAAGGGGAAATGGCAAGATTTCTATAATGATGAATATGCTATTGATTTCGGTTGTTTTGCTTTTGTGAGTTATCTGCACGAATCCGGTTATTTGAGTTATGTATAGTGCAGGCTACTTTCCACAAACCATATACTTGTTATATAACTACGTAACTGCTGTAGTCCTATAACAAACTGTATTGTCATATTTCCAACTCATTAACTGTTACTTGTGCTACTGCACAAACAAACAAGAACACTGATGATGCTTTTAGTTATTTCATATTGATCATCTTATTATGAGTATCAATTTATTCATTCATTGGACGTTGGATGCCCAGAAATCAGTAAAGGCAGGGAAATGATGAATAGGTGAAAATCTGGTGATGTGCCTTTGAACAAGGTGCTTAACCCCAATTGCTCCAGGGTCGCCATTGATAATGGCAGACCCGGCCGTGATTCCACTATTCGAGGGTGTCTCAAGTGGAGTTGGGATATGCAAAAAAAAACATATTTCTAATTCACACACAGTGGTGGAAAAAGTACCCAATTCTCATACGTAAGTAAAAGATAGAAAAGTATCAAAAGTAAATGTGATTTATAAAATGTACTTAAGTATCAAAAGTAAAAGTCTAAATCATTTCAAATTCCTTATATTAAGCAAACCAGACCGCACGATTTTCTTGTTTTTTAAATTTATGGATAGCCAGGGGCACACTCCAACACTCAGACATCATTTACAAACGAAGCATTTGTGTTTAGTGAGTCTGCCAGATCAGAGACAGGAGAGATGACCAGGGATGTTCTCTTGATAAGTGTGTGAATTGGACCATTTTGCTGTTCTGCAAAGAATTCAAAATGTAACAAGTACTTTTGTGAGTCAGGGAAAATGTATGGAGTAAAAGTACATTATTTTCTTTAGGAATATAGTGAAGTAATAGTAAAAGTTGTCAAAAATAAAAATAGTAAAATACAGATACCAAAAATGACAACTTAAGTACTTTACACCACTGTTCACATATGCATGTAATACACACTTGTACATGTGAAATAGAACAAATGTAAGTACCAATTATTATAATTTTTTAGATCAACAACAAGGAATTGTCCTGGAATTATGGAAAGCAGAAAAACAAACAAAAACATATCAACAGACAGAAATAGCTTTAACCGAAATGAGAGATCACATATGGGATGTACAGCCAAAGAAAGATTTTGTTGTCAAATATGACTCTGTAAATGCCTTCAGAATTCTGGCCAATGTTGACTCCAATGCTTCCCACAGTTGTGCCAAGTTGGCTAGATTTCCTTTGGGTGGTGGACCATTCTTGATACACATGGGAAACTGTAGAGCGTGAAAAACCCAGCAGCTCCTGACACAAACTTGTGCGCCTGGCACCTACTACCCATACCCAGTTTTATCTCAATCTCTTCATTCAAAGACTCAATCATGGACACCCTTACTGACAGTTGTGGCTGCTTTGTGTGATGTATTATTGTCTCTACCTTCTTGCCCTTTGTGCTTTTGCCTGTGCCCAATAATGTTTGTACCATGTTTTGTGCTACTACCATGTTGTGTTGCTACCATGTTGTTGTTATGTTGTGTTGCTACCATGCTGTGTTGTCATGTGTTGCTGCCTTGCTATGTTGTTGTCTTAGGTCTCTCTTTATGTAGTGTGGTGTTGTCTCTCTTGTCGTGATCTGTATTTTATCCTATATTATAAAAGGCAGGAGGCCTTTTGCCTTTTGTAGGCCGTAAATACGAATTTGTTCTTAACTGACTTGACCAGTTAAATAAAAATACATTTTAAAAAGGCACTTAAAACCTCTTAAGGATCAAACCTTTTTTTTTCAATTTTCGCCTAAAATGACCCAAGTCCTGTAGCTCAGGACCTGAAGCAAGGATATGCATATTCTTGATACCATTTGAAAGGAAACACTTTGAAGTTTGTGGAAATGTGAAATTAATGTAGGAGAACATTACACATTAGATCTGGTAAAAGATAATACAAACCAAAAACATGTGTTTTCATTTTTTTTTTGCTTGTTCCATAATCTTTGAAATGCAAGAAAAAGGCCATGATTTAATATTGCAGTTTGGGTGCAATGTAGATTTTGGCCACTAGATGGCATCAGTGTGTCCAAAGTTGCAGATTGACCCAGTGAAGCATTGCAGTACTGCACAGTATTTTGTATCAAGTCTGTCAAAATGTGCCGAATTGGTCAATTGATACATTTTCAAGTACATAACTATAGAGAACATACAAACATGATATGGTAATACAAAATGTAAGTTTACACACTCCCAGGAATGTAATTCATGATGGATCATTAGCTTATACAGTACACTAACTTTCACACATCTAGATGGCCAGGCGGGGTGGGTGTGGAGCCAGAGACAGCAGGGGTTCAAACTGTGGAACCCAGTTATTTTTTGTATTTTTATTTAACCTTTATTTAACTAGGCAAGTCAGTTTTTACATTTTTTTTATTTCACCTTTATTTAACCAGGTAGGCTAGTTGAGAACAAGTTCTCATTTACAACTGGCCAAGATAAAGCAAAGCAGTGCGTCACAAACAACAACACAGAGTTAGACATGGAATAAACAAACATACAGTCAATAATACAATATAAAAAGTATATATACAGTGTGTGCAAATGAGGTAGGTAGGAACAAATTCTTATTTACAATGATGGCCTAGGAACAGTGGGTTAATTGCTTTGTTCAGGGGCAGAACGACAGATTTTTCAAACCAGTTTCCGTGATGAATTTTTTGTTGTTGTGCACTCTACTCAAACAATAGCATGGTCTTTTTTCACAGTAATTGCTACTGTAAATTGGACAGTGCAGTTAGATTAACGAGAGTTTTAACTTTCTGCCCATATAAGACGTGTCTATGTTCCCGAAAGTGTTCTGTTACTTACAACGTCCTTCTAGTCACATTAGCAAACGTTAGCGCACGTTAGCATCAACCGCCCTGGTATAGGGACACCGATCCCGTAGAGGTTAAATCTTTTGTCTTGCCCATTCACACTCTGAATGGTACATATACACAATGCCTTAAGACATAAAAATCCTTCTTTAATCTGTCTCCTCCCCTTCATCTACACTGATTGAAGTGGATTGAACAAGTGACATCAATAAGGGATCATAGCTTTCACCTGGATTCACCTGGTCAGTCTAAATCATGGAAAGAGCAGGTATTCATAATGTTTTGTATACTCAGTGTGTAGGGACTAATGTTGCTTTCGTAACCAAGTGGGAGGAGGGAATTGACCAGTTGTGAAGTCGTAAATACCAGTTGGAAGCATTCACATGCTTTGAACTTGTTGAGAAACGGCGATTGGCTAATGGCAAACAAGCTACATAAACCATAAACTATAAGTACAGCTATCATGCTTGTTAACAATTTATGGCTTAAAAAACTATATTAGTAGATTTATTTAAAAAAAAAATAAAGGTTTGTTGTTGCATTTAACTGCCGGAAATGCTGTCGTCAAGGTTCTTTCCTTAGTAGGTGACGTCAGAGATCAACATGTGGGAGAAGTGGGAGCTAATGTCATGTTCAAAACTGTTGGGAACTGGGAACTCAGAGCTCAGAAATCTCCAACATCCGACTTCAGTGCATTCAAGATAATTGGGAACTCTGAAAAAAACTAGCTCCGACTAGGATTTTTTTTTAACAGTCATCTTTTATTTATTTAACTAGGCAAGTCAGTTAAGAACAAATTATTTTTACAATGATGGCCTACCCCGGCCAAAACCTAACCATGCTGGGCCAATTGTGAGCTGCCCTATGGGACTCCCAATCAAGGCCGGTTGTGATACAGCCTGGAATTGAACCAGGGCATGTAGTGACGCCTCTATCACTGAGATGCAGTGCCTTCAACCACTGCGCCACTTGGGAGCCCCTGAGCCCCTGTACCTGAGACAGTGAGGCGAACGGTCTCATAGGTGAATCCAGAGGACAGTTTGATAGAGTAGAGCCCCTGGTCACGGTGTGTGACGTCATTCAGAAGCAACGTCCTATCTTTCGTCCACTCAAACTGCGGGTCCTTCAACTACAAACACACAATAGTGTTTAGCATAGAAGAACACACACACACTTAAACACACGTTATGTTCTTCTATCCTCGTGGGGATCTAAAATTAATTTCCATTCAAAATTATATTTTCCCTGAACCTAACCCCCAAACCCTTACATTAATTCTAACCATAACCCTAAACTTAACGCCTAAGCTTAAAATATAATTTTTCCCTATGAGACTCCCAATCACAGCTGGTTGTGATACAGCCTGGAATCAAACCAGGGTCTGTAGTGACACCTCTAGCACTGAGATGCAGTGCCTTAGACCGCTGCGCCACTCAGGAACCAACTTGGAATTCCAAGTCAGAAACTCAAGCATCTCTCTAGAGCTCCAACTTCCTGACCTGAAGATCACTGACGTCATGAATTGATCTGTTGAACCGGATTTCCCAGTTGTCTTGAAAGCACCAATAGAATGATAGATGAGTTTCCCACTAGTAATTGCCAGTTGGAGGGCTGTTCAAGTGGAACGCAGCATGCAGCTACAGGGGATACAAATTAAAGTGGTATTTGAGACCTCTCTCTAACCAATTAATTGTACACACGTTATGATCTGACATTCTTGCTAACTGATTGAACGCGGCACGTGTATAACTACAACCAGTTAGCATGTCGGGCATTTCTGAGATCCCTAGTTCCGATTTGCACGTAAATGCTGCATATGAACGCAGCAAAACTCATCCAAGAGAGATTCTCGTTCGGAAAAAAAGACGGTTCTTCATATCCTCTCTCCTCCGTGACCCGTGTTCGAGGAGCGTGATATTTCGTTAGTAGGGTCGTCACTAGTTACTACAGCCACAAACTCATAAGCCCCGCCTATTTCTACAATTGATCTTCTTAAAATGTTATTTTAAACCTAACCTTAACCACACTGATAGCCTTACCCTAACCTTAAATTAAGACCAATATATATATATTTTTTAATGAATTTGTACGATAATAGACCATTTTGACTTTGTGGCTGTGCTATCTAGTGGACACCCTTTAGTAGGCAAACAGAAGTGTCCTCTCGTCAATAGCCACCTTTCATCGAGGATACTCATGTAAATCCTATTCTTAACGCAGAATCATTTTTAAATCTGCTTTTGTTTTGTCAGAGGAGAAAAACATGCACAAGTTTAAAAAAAATATTATACTTATTGTTTTATTCATAAAAATGTCTTGCACAACTCACTTCATTTTTTTGATCACTTTACACATTTATTTGGGGATTTCTGTAAACCTAATCTGCCCAATGACGCGGGAGTGGGAAAAGGTTTCCAATAGTTACAATAGCCACTATTGGAGGAGAAGGTCAGAGGGGCGGGACCTCTGGCTTTCTCATCCAATGGATTTTGAGAAGGAGGAGAGGAGATTCTCCCAATGAGTCTCTCTCAGGAATCGAATGCAGTACTGCACATGCGCAATGTTGTTTGCCCTACACTTAAGTGGTGCCACATTGCGAACCGTGTGAAGTGTTCCTTTAGTGCACACGTTTAAATGTCATTATGAACACTAAACAATCAGCAAACTTAGCTACAACTGTAGGGAGATTCGGGACGTTATTTCAAGCAGTTATTCTGACGTTTCCCGTCCTTTGGAGGATGCACACTGCACAGAAGATCATGAAGGTTTTCATAACAAGACGCATCCCACAGGAGGGATTGAAGATTCTGTCACAGGCTGGAGTGTATGTAGCCAGCAGATCCGATTTGCTCCCTTACGGCTGCACTAGGGTCGGACAGCATTCCGGTGTATATTATGACACTGCAGAGATGGCACAAGATATGACTCGGAAAACAAATCTCAATCCAGGGATGAGAAATGCTTTGAACTCCAAATTGCCCCATTATCCCAACTGTTACACCAAGAAGATTGAATGACTGCACATTTTTGGGAAACTGTCCTTTTCATCCTCATGCTACATAGCAGAAGCCACAGAAGCCATTTTGGAATGGCAGTGTCAGCCAATCTGCTCATCTGTTGTTCAACGCGACCTGACATTCCATAATGGCTGTTGTTGCAACTGCTAGTTGACAAGAGGATGAAAACGGCAGTTTACTTAATTAAGGATTCTTGTTGTAACAGTTGGGAAAATGGGACAATTCAGGAATGTTGTCCGACCCTAGTGCAGCTGTAAGCAAGCAGGTCAGATCTGCTGGCGAGAGTGTGGTAACCTATAGCCAAGTACAACTAATGTAGCCAAGTACATATCAACTCCACGGAGTTGAGATATACTTGGCTAACTAGCCTAATGAGTTTTTCATGCGCTGTCACTTTTCATCTATCGTGCACGCCTGTGACTGTGTGACATCTAAGGATTTGTGTCATAGTCGTGCTACTTAATTCTAGTGCTAGTCTACTTACTGCTGTATAAATGCATTGCACACATTTTCACACACATATGAAGTGGAGGGTAATTGTTACATCATGTGTTCAAAAGGTGAAAGTTTACTGGAGTTGTTGATTACCTTTATTCCAGGTCACACGTTATAGCGGGTACTCTGAACTTGTAATAAGGTTCCTAAGGCGTTATAACACTTACAAACACCCATGCAACATTTAACAAAAGTAAAGAGGTATAATAAAGATTAAAGCGATGGGTAAGGTTGTCTGTCAGGGGAAGAGAAAGAGACGGACACCTTGAAAAAACAGACAGACCATCCAGAATACACAGAGAATAATGTACTATGTACTAATGTTCTGAATTGTCTTTGTCTCATCTTAATCTAGTCTCTCCCCTTTTACCTCCCGTCTCCCTCGTTTCCATGGAAACAGATGTAAGGTTTCACTGTGGGACTCGGATGAGCCTGTTTCAAGGGCGGAGCTTCTGAAGGGCGTGGCGGGGGCCCATGGGCTCCTGTGTCTCCTGTCGGACAAGATCGACACTGAAGTTCTGGACGCAGCAGGTACACTGGACATATCCTGGATCAGATAAACTCAAACAGCACCTCTCAGTATTTTTCAATATATGGAATTCACGAGGCTGCTAGACATGTGTTAAACAGTATATGTGTTGTATGATAGTTTCCATTCTGTCTTTTCCTAACACGTAACTATGGATTTGTGTTCAGGTCCAAACCTGAAGGTGATAAGTACCTTATCTGTCGGATTTGACCACATGGCCATGGATGAGATCAAGAAACGGTAAGGCCAACTATCAAATGCCTTTTGCCTCACATCGAAGTCAGCAACCCTCATTGTGCCTTCCTCTCCATGTTCTGTGCAGAGGGGTGCGTGTGGGCTATACTCCAGACGTCCTGACTGATGCCACGGCGGAGCTGACCGTCGCCCTGCTCCTGGCTACAGCTCGGCGGCTACCAGAGGGCGTGGTGGAGGTTATAAAGTCAGTACCCAATAAACACACAGATACATTTCCTTCAATTAGACTCCAGCTCCAGAGGATCACTCTGACATGTTGTACAGTGATACTTTATGGATGTGTTGCTGAACCACACTTCTATCTAAAATGAATATGAGTACAACAGAATGTGTCCTCAATTCACTTTTTAAAAATGTCTCTCTCTCTCTCTCAGTGGAGGCTGGAGCACCTGGAAACCTCTGTGGTTGTGTGGTTATGGTCTGTCAGGCAGCACTGTTGGTGTCATTGGACTGGGACGCATAGGTAGAGTGACGATGATTGCTGGATTGACTTACTGGATTCTGTGACTCCTGCCCTTAGTGAGGTCTATACAATCCATATAGTAGCTGAAAGGGCAGGACAAAAGGGCTTATTCATTGCTTGATTGATTGTCTGGAGTCAATGCTGTTTTCCCTCAGGTATGGCCATAGCCAGGAGGCTGAAACCGTTTGGAGTGAAGAAGCTCCTGTACTCTGGAAGAACAGACAAATCATATGCAGCTGAAGTGGAAGGAGAATACGGTGAGCAGGGTTGGAAGGGCTTGGGGAAACAGCAAAGTCCGAGAGGGTGAGAATCAGATGAGATGTTTATTTGATTGTTTCTTCCTCTCTCTTCTGCTCTCCTCTCTGTTGCAGTGCCCTTGGACACGCTGGTGTCTGAGAGTGATTTTGTTGTGGTGTCCTGCGCCCTCACACCAGATACCCAGGGGCTGTGTAACAAGGATTTCTTCTGCAAGATGAAGAACACGGCTGTCTTCATCAACACCAGCAGGTACTCCATGAAACACGTAGCGCAGTGCCAAACCAACCACACGGACTGGGTTTTGAAATGAACACAGTTCAAAGCTATAAATATAGAGCTAACTTCCACTGTGTGTGTGATAGGGGTGCAGTAGTGAATCAGGAGGATCTGTACCAGGCTCTGTCCAGTGGTCAGATAGCTTGCGCTGGGCTGGATGTCACAACCCCAGAACCACTCCCCACTGATCACCCCCTCCTCACCCTCAAAAACTGTGGTGAGTTAATAGGATCATGAGAGAAACGGAGGGAGGAAGGCAGTTTACTGAGGCATCTCTGTGTCGTCTATTGGTTTCTCTCTGATCGCTGTTGTGATGTTTCCAGATTAATCAATCATATTTTCTTTCTTAAATCTTCTCATTAAAATCAACCAGTTATTTACTGGTATACTCCAATTCTAGTGCTGCTCTACGACTATTCAACTCTGCCTCTGTCCTCCTTAGAATCATTTTGGTCGCCCAATCAGTAGTCATTACCAGGAAGGTTAGAGCCGTAAGTGACCAGGAAATTCATCTGTGATGGAGTATTGCAGTTGTATTAACATGCTCTCCAAACATGAAGGTCAACCTTTGCCTCTCGCTCTTAGATCTTACAATGTTTAAAGAAATAACACATTTGTGGTATTTGACTTGAATTTTGAAGGAGGAAGTGTATAGTATTGACGTTTTGAGAACGTGCCTTGGCACTCTCTGACAGCGCTCCTAAGGGTCAGCCATGGCTTCCTTTGAAAGACGTAGATAAGCACCACAATGAGTGCACACACTACTAATTCATTGCAGTGGCCTTCTCGTTCTTATGAAACACTTTCTGTCCAATGTGATTGCACAAAATACTTAACTAAAATAGTAAATGAGTAGTTGTGATGGTAATGTTCTGTTGTTCTCATTCCAGTTGAGATGTGTGTTTAACATATTGATATACACTCCATCGCCAATTAATTGGTTTCAAATTCTATGGTAAAACACTCCATCTGTAGTCTAACACACTGTCATTCTAGCTTTGTTTTTTAATAAAGCGTTATGTTCAGTGTAGAAATGTGAGAACATATTATTTTCCCCATTAAAAATAATTCTAGAGCCTTGAGTAAATTAACAATGAATAATGCTACCAGAATAGAACATATGGGCCGGCCGTGATTGGGAGTCCCATAGGGTGGCACACTATTGGCCCAGCGTGGTTAGGGTTTGGCCGGGGTTGGCTGTCATTGTAAATAAGAATTTGTTCTTAACTGACTTGCCTAGTTAAATAAAGACATTAAACATTAAAACACAGTAGTCAGGGATCAGTGTGGTTCCCATGTAGCTTATTTCCATCCCTCTTCAATAGTGATCCTACTTAGAAATAGTGTGTGATGTAATGCATGGTAAATATTCTCTCAAAGAGTTCCATTCTCTCCCCACATGTTCTATGATATCATGTTGCATTTTATGTTACAGCTATCTTCTAGAGTAGACAGTGCAGTACATATAGTGCATTAGGAAAGTATTCAGACCCGTTCGCTTTTTAAACATTTTGTTACCTTACAGCCTTGTTCTAAAATTGATTAAATAATTTCCCCCCTCAATCTACACACAATACACCATAATGTCAAAGCAAAAACAGTTTTTTTTTTTTTTTTGCCAATTTACGAAAAATATAAGTATTAAGTATTCAGACTCTTTGCTATGAGACTCGGAAATGAGCTCAGGTGCATCCTGTTTCCATTGATCATCCTTAAGATGTTTATACAACTTGATTGGAGTCCACCTGTGGTAAATTCAATTTGTTTGGACATGCTTTGGAAAGGCACACACCTGTCTATATAAGGTCCCACAGTTGACAGGGCATGTCAGGACAAAAACCAAGCCATGAGGTCAAAGGAATTGTCCGTAGAGCTCCGAGACAGGATTGTGATCTGGGGAAGGGTACCAAAACATGTATGCAGCATTGAAGGTCCCCAAGAACACAGTGGCCTCCATCGTTCTTCAATGGAAGAAGTTTGGAACCACCAAGACCCTTCATAGAGCTGGCCGCCCGGCCAAACTGAGCAATCGGGGGAGATGGACCTTGGTCAGGGAGGTGACCAAGAACCTGATAGTCACTCTGATAGAGCTCAAGAGTTCCTCTGTGGAGACGGGAGAAGCTTCCAGAAGGACAACCATCTCTGCAGCACTCCACCAATCAGGCCTTAATGGTAGAGTGGCCAGATGGAAGTGGGGATGTTTTTTAGTAGCAGGAACTGGGAGACTAGTCAGGGTCGAAGGAAAGATGAACGGAGCAAAGTACAGAGAGATCCTTGATGAAAACCTGCTCCAGAACGCTCAGGACCTCAAACTGGGGTGAAGGTTCACCTTCCAACAGGACAACGACTCAAAGCACACAGCCAAGACAACGCAGGAGTGGCTTCGGGACAAGTCTATGAATGCATTGTATGTGCATTCCAAAATCATCAATTGTATATGGGAACCTGTTAGGGTCAACATTACTATAATTTTTTTCATTAATGTAAAACAGTGCAATAGTCAAATTAAATGTTATTAGTCACATGTGCCGAATACAACAGCTTACAGCGAAATGCTTACTTACAAGCCCATAACCAACAATGCAGTTTAAAAATATGAATAAGAAATAAAAGTAACAAGAATTTAAAGAGCAGAGTAAAATAACAATAGCGAGACTACAGTTGAAGTCGGAAGTTTACATACACTTAGGTTGCCATTAAAACTAGTTTTTCAACCACTCCATACATTTCTTGTTAACAAACTATAGTTTTGGCAAGTTGGTTAGGACATCTGCTTTGTGCATGACACAAGTAATTTTTCCAAAAATTGTTTACAGACAGATTATTTCACTTATAATTCACTGTATCACAATTCAAGTGGGTCAGAAGTTTACATACACTAAGTTGACTGTGCCTTTAAACAGCTTGGAAAATTCCAGAAAATGATGTCATGGCTTTAGAAGCTTCTGATAGGCTAATTGACATCATTTGAGTCAATTGGAGGTGTACCTGTGGATGTATTTCAAGGCCAACCTTCAAACTCATGAAAAATCAGCCAAGACCTCAGAAAATAAATTGTAGACCTCCACAAGTCTGGGTCATCCTTGGGAGCAATTTCCAAACGCCTGAAGGTACCACATTCATCTGTACAAACAATAGTACACAAGTATAAACACCATGGTACCACACAGCCGTCATACCTCTCAGGAAGGAGACACATTCTGACTCCTAGAGATGAACGTAGTTCGGTATGAAAAGTGCAAATCAATCCCAGAACAACAGCAAAGGACCTTGTGAAGATGCTGGAGGAAGGTACAAAAGTATCTATATCCACAGTAAAATGTGTCCTATATCGATGTAACCTGAAAGGCCACTCAGCAAGGAAGAAGCCACTGCTCCAAAACCGCCATAAAAAAAAACAGACTACGGTTAGCAACTACACATGGAGGATGAAGCTGTTGCTGAAACTGTGGCCCTGCTCGAAGGGGACAGAGGTTACTGGGAACATAAGGGAGGAAGAGGACGCAGAGCAGAAAGAGGAGGCGTTTGTTGCCTCTAAGCTTTAAAGTGACCTAACAGCCTCATTGCCTTCTGCCTGAGTCTCACTGATGGTGGTGTTTAGGAGGCTGTCTTCTCCTAATGGCCCACTGCCAAGCTGACTTATGGGGTTGAGAATGCAGGAAAGGCCCAGGTCTTGGTTTGCTATCTAGGCCCTCGTTGTCAGACAACCCATCTCCTCCATCCATGTTGTCTTGGAGTCTCTGTCTGAGGATCAGAGCTAGATTGGTGGTTGGATGAGCTTGCAATATGTCCCTTCGGGCTGAGTATGTCTTTCTCTTCATTTGCTGGCTCATCCTGTGTCCTCAGATGGGAATGGAGGATCATTGAACACACCTGCTGTGTCTGGATAGGAGGAGTTCACCTGCACACTCTTCACCACTACATCCATCTTCTGATCCTTATCCCTCCACTCCGACTTTCACTTTAAACATGATCCCTCCATTCACCAGAAAACCCTCTGTGTGACCCTCTCCCCCATCCTCCCACGTCCCTCCCACACTACTATCTGATTGGCTAGGCAGCTGTATCTCTTGTTGTATTACTACTCCCAGTCTCATACTTTATTATTCCTCGTCCCCCTTGGTGAGCCCTCCTCATAATTCTCCTCAGAGAGCCTGCCCCCGTTCTGCTTGTTGTCCAGCCTCTCCTCCTGAAACACTTGGGGAGAAGAGTTATTGCATTTGTGAAGACCGCGTCTGGGGAAAGCAGCTTGTTGCTCAATGCCTCCACCTGCTCTAACCCCTCCATCCCTGCCTCCAGCCGGGCTAGCCTCTGCCCCGGTTTCCCTGTTGTCGAGGCTCCCTTCCAGAGCTGATGTGACCAGTCTGAGCCCCAGCTGCTGGAGCAGGACAAATCTTTGCTGCCTGGAATTGACCCCAGCCATGGCTGCTGCCTGGGATGGAGACTGCCTCAGGTGCTGCTGGTCCACTGCATGGCTGAACTGCTGCTGCTGCACTTGTAACCTCCATCCCCACGGAGGTGATGTGAGGAAATTGTGTGAGGTGGAGGTGAGATGGCGCTTGTAGGCCTTGACCACAGTGTTGAGGTGCAGGTGGGAGGCAGCCAGGAGCACGTCCGCTATATTAGATGCCCCCAGAGTGATAACGGAGGTGTAGATCATGTCCAGCAGGACAGAGAAAGCCTCAGGAGTCACCACCTCTGGGTCCAGCTCCATCACACTGGCCCTGTTGGCCCACCGCAGATTTCAAAAAGGATATTAACAGGGAGGCCAGACATTTTCTACATGGGATTACATGCTGCTAAATTCAAATTGTTGAAATAATGGAACACATTTGTATTTATAACGCAGTTGACCTGCATTACACTAATGAATTTCTACTTTATTTTTAAAGAACACATTTGTATTTATAACGCAGTTGACCTGCATTACACTAATGAATTTCTACTTTCTTTTAAAAAAAAAAAATTATTTTTATTTGACCCCTTTTTCTCCCCAATTTCGTGGTATCCAATTGTTGTAGTAGCTACTATCTTGTCTCATTGCTACAACTCCCGTACGGGCTCGGGAGAGACGAAGGTTGAATGTCATGCGTCCTCCGATACACAACCCAACCAGCCGTACTGCTTCTTAACACAGCGCCCGTCCAACCCGGAAGCCAGCCGCACCAATGTGTCGGAGGCTACACCGTGCACCCGGCAACCTTGGCTAGCGCGCACTGCGCCCGGCCCGCCACAGGAGTCGCTGGTGCGCGATGAGACAAGGAGATCCCTACCGACCAATCCCGCCCTAACCCGGGCGACGCTAGGCCAATTGTGCGTCGCCCCACGGACCTCCCGGTCGCGGCCGGTTACGATGAATTTCTACTTTCCTGTCCGTTTTACATACGTAGCGTGAACTTTTGTTTTTATTTACACATAGGAAACCTTTAATGCATGGCTTATCTCAGTTGACTAGCTGAGAAGTCTCTCCCCCCTCACCAGCAGAGAATGGGCTTCTATAACAAACGGCACCACCTCTGTGGGGGAATTAAACTCCTCAAATCTTGTTGCAAAGCTTTCAGTTCATCTAAAAACTCCTACATCAAGGGAGTGATCTGTACTGATGACTTAATAAAGTTGAGCAGTGTAGAGAAATGGAGCGTTTTGTTTGGGCTTAAATCAGAGGTGAAAAGAACCGATTTATTTTTTAAATATGTACGTTTTTCAATCATGTCAATAACTGTTTTATCCCTCCCATGTAGTCGCAAATTAGGTCCATTCAACTGATTGAAGAGGTCACACCCTAAACTCACATAGCGACCCTCATCTGGTTTGAGCGCCACATTTTTTGCTAAAAATAAAATGTATATTTTTGTTGGGGGGGGGGGGGGTCTTGCATGTTTTGCATGTTATTTTGGCATTAATACGTGTCACATATCAGTTTGCAAACAATGTAAAAAAATAGATATATCATTGAGTTAATAAAGCAGCATACAAACATGGTCTCTTTTTTGTTTTCTTGAGTAAGTCAGCTCCAAAATGCAGGTGTTTCAGCCTAGCTCAGTGCTTTCTGTGGTGGTGGGACATGCCAGCGGAAAATACGGACCATTGTGCGGTGATTGGCTCAGTGTTCTGTCACTCATGGGGACACTACGTCACCGCCAAGTCTAAGGGTAGAGCTAGAAAATTCTAGCCCCCTGGGTGCTGCCATAGAGTTACATTAGAAGTGCCCCTCCAAGAAGGCTCAAGGTCATTGGCCACAGATAAAATGACATCAGATCACGTTATATGTATAGTAGATTTGATTGGACTTTCAAAATCTTAGCTAGCAGTCATCATCATGAATCAAGTCGACAATCTACTGGCAAATCCTTTGTAATCCTTGTCATATGAAGAGAACAATGAAGAGAAATTATAGATAAAACGTATCGGTGCTCATCGGCCATTGGACATAAACATTACACAACAAGTTAGAAATCGAAAATTCAACAATGAGTGGTTTGGAAGGAATCAGTGACAGTGGCTAACTGCAAGCATGGCAAAGAAATCACTAGCCTGCTATTCAGTGGAGTGGCTATGTGGTCCCAAATCTGGGATTAAGGGGTTCTTTTTCATGTTTAAAATTATAAACATTCAACATTGGCTATGTTGACAATGAAGCATTATTTGTGCCGAGCTGTTAAATCGGAACTGTGAAAACTTGACTTAAGACAACTGGGAAGTCGGGTATAAACGAGCTCCGACTGGGAAAGTACGTCCTGAACGGTCATCCAACTCGGAATTGTAAATGCAGCCTCTTTCTAGAGCTACGACCTAAAGATCAATGACATCATCATGATTCAACCTTGTTTTTTGCAAGTTCCCAGTTGTTTTGAATGCAACATAAATCCAGAGAATGCCAGACTTTGATGACAAAATTTGCCAACGAAGGACCGCCGAGTCACCTTCCTGTTCAAGTGGGCAAAGCACAACAAGGTGAGTCGAAAATGTTTATTACTGCATAAATGATGTAATATGCCAGGGAGATATGTATACTGTAGCTAAGAAAGTAATACTATGTGTATGTTGTGTAGTAATATGTTAGTAGCCCATGTACCTCACCCTAATAATTTGGTCTATTTACCCCTCTTAATTACACCTACGGTTTTGACTTGGTGGTGCAAATGTAGCCAATAACCTGTTTTAGAGAAATGTAATCATTGAATATTGTAAAAGCTTTCATTGTCTGTTTATATGCCCCCTTTATTTATCCTATGGTTCTGACTTGGTGTACAGGGAGAACACTGTAAGAACAGCCCATGTTCTGAATTCTGTCGCTGTACATTTCAAAAGTGCTAAACAAATAGTTGTAGGGAAATGGAGTGTTTTGTTTGGGCTCAAATCATAGGAGAAAAGAACACATTTAATCAGAAAATATGTTTCTCAATAATGTCAATAACTGTTTTATCCCTCCCATGTAGTTGCAAATTAAGATGTCACTCCCTAAACTCACATAGGCTGCTCTCTTGAGAGCAGTGTCGACCAGTCGCTGTACATTTCAAAAGTGCTAAACAAATAGTTATATTGACTACATCCAAGCTAGCTCGCTCAAATGTCTTAATCGAAATTACTGATTGCCTCGTCCCATTGCTGTCCCCTTATGCCATAGTTTGTACATCTACATTTTCATTAGAAACCACAAGTCAGCCATATCAGCTATGTTTTTTTAAAGGCAGTAAATGAGGCTGAATGAACTGTTTCGCTGCCAGACTAGGCTCCGCTGATAGCCAGGTGTAGCAGTGGTAAGATGTTGGGACAGCTTTATGTAGTCCCTAACAGTTTGTGGGCAACGTTTGACACCGATATAGCACAATTAATGCATTGTTTAGTGGCTTTTCTGGCATGCATCTTTCTTTTTTGCCCCACCAATATTTACATGCTAAAATCGCCACTGCTTGAGAGCATTACCCTTGCTTAGCCACTGAAAGTCATGATGTAATAGAAGATCATGGAGCTCAGCAAACTACGAAACAAGCAATGTTAGGCTATGTTGATCGGATAAAGTTTATGATAGTCATAACTGAGTCCATGTTTTTTTTAAACTCATCGCTGAGTTAAAGGCAAAGCACACGGGTGTATCAGGCAGTGAGGTGATCTCATCTTCGGTGAAAGACACAGTTAGCAGCTGATTGGCTGTAACTTGTATGTTGGGTGATATTGATCGACAGAATTTAAAGGGAGGGATTTTATGGATATTTATGAGTCTCTATCTACATAGATCCCGTCGGGTGATTGGTTGAGTCTTCTTGAGTGCATGCGTGACTCTGAGTCTTACCGAAACGAGGTGTATAATTTGTATCGTCTCATCTGAAACCACTTCACTGACAGTTAACATGAAATTAAAATACAAATCTGACAATAACATTGTCGCTAAGGAGGGCTTGCTAACAGTGTTTGATTCATATCAGTCGTTTTCTTATAAAACAGCTCAGATAGCTAGCGAAATCCTAATTGGCGACGTTAGCTAAAATGCGATTCCATCATTGGGAACAACAACTGGCTATTCGTTCGTTTTCAGCCAAATATGTTCAACTCGTTGCTAGTTTATCCAGTGACTACCGCATTTATAAGTACAGCTACTGACTAAAATGTAGCAAGCAAGCTGGCCATTCACTAGCCAACTAGCTAGCTAATCGAATTCACCAAATAAACATCTATCTAGACTAGATTTGGGAGCTCATGGACACACAGGCTACCTTAGCCAATTGGTTAGAGGTGATTACACCACGGGCAACAATAAATGGCTATGAGTTCGTTTTCAGATAAATATTTTCAACTCTTCAATTTATCCACTGTCCACCACATTTAGGATTGCTAATTACTGAAATGTATACTGAACAAAAATATAAAAGCAACATATAAGGTGTTGGTTCCATTTTTCATGAGCTGAAATAAAATATTTAAAAAAATGCCAGTTTATTTCTCTCAAATTGTATGCACATTTGTTTACATCCCTCTTAGTGAGCATTTATCATTTGCCAAGATAATCCATCCGCCGGACAGGTGTGACATATCACAAAGCTGATTAAACAGCTTTGTGCTGGGGGCAATGAAAAGCCACTCTAAAATGCGCAGTTTTGTCACACAACACAATGTCACAGATATCTCAAGTCTTGAGGGAGCATGCAATTGGCATGCTGACTGCAGGAATGTCCACCAGAGCTGTTGCCAGATAATTGAATGTTAATTTCTCTACCATAAACCGCCTCCGATGTCATTTTAGAGAATTTGGCAGTACATCCAACCAGCTTGACAACCGCATACCATGTTTAACCACACCAGCCCAGAACCTCCACATCCAGCTTTTTCACATATGGGATCGTCTGAGACTCAGGAGTATTTATGTCTGTAATAACATTTTTGTGGGGGAAAACTCATTCTGATTGGCTGGGTCTGGCTCCCAAGTGGGTGAACCTATGACCTCCCAGGCCCAACCATGGCTGCGCCTTCTGGCTTGCACTTCATTCGTGCATGCATCTCATCCCTTCTTAAGTAATAATATGAGAATATTTTGCAATCTTATCTGAAGAAAAACCTTGCATTTGAAATAATTGCATTGTCTAATGTTTACACTGATTCAGTTATGAATGAAATCACCAGCTTCATGGTCAGAATTCTGATGTCCTCAAAAATAAGACAAGAGCGCCCCCCATTTGGCATATTCAGTTAATGATGGTTGCTGTACTGCACTGCTTGAGAGTTCTTCTCCCTTGCCTTCATGATGCCGTGGAGTCCAAGGGGCAAGCAGTTATCTACGAGGGAAGCAAATTTGGTATAATACCCTCTACCACCCTATTTGTTGTATACCTGAGAATCTACAGAATATATTCAAATGAACAGTTCAAGGGGTCTTGCTTTTGGGCATTGCTTTTTCAAGAAATGTATACCTGATGATAATTAACAAAAACCATGCAATCAATATTTAAACATGTCTTCTCTTTATTGCATGTGATGACCAACAAAATTCACATGTCCAATTACACAACACTCTCATTGAGGGACCATGGAAAAGATTGCCAAAACACTCAAAACAAAATCAGATGTTCTCTTATTGAGCACTAACATAAAAGGTAACCATGAAAAATAACAGATGACACATCGATGACTACAAATTACATCTTAATGTTCAAGTGCAATGGGGGGACACAACGTAATGTCTTCACTGTAGCCTATAAAGAAGTCTTCCATATAGGATCCGTATGATGGTGTTTAGCTCGCCGCTTTGTTAATTGTTCCCCTGTTATGGTGATGTCCATCGACCTTGTTGCATTAAACTGCCCGAGTGGGAATACTGGAGGCAGATGGTCTCAAATGCTGTCCAACTTCTTCAAGATATACGGAGCTGTGTGGGGGCAAAGGAAATAAATAGTCAAACTTAACTTAGTAAATTATCCATAAAATGTTCCTTTTTGATTGAGGTGCTGTTTATGGTCAAAAGATCTATCAAAACCCTTGGGGATATTATCTAGATTAATGACCATTCATTCTCATGCAAAGACCAGAAAGCTGGCTCCCAGGTCAAAAGAAGGGAACCATGTTTAGGGGTCACAACCTGATGGATGATTTGTAAAGGATCACGTCTAGTGATGTCATTGATTCACTGTACATTCTCCTGTCTGAACACTGAGCAGGTGAGTGCGACATGCATTACAGTCTGTGCCATATTGGATCCTTGGGACCTCCCTACTCCATTGAAGTTGGGTTTCGGGATACACTGACCCATATATTACACAATATATTGTGAGATAATGGCAGTGTTCGAGAGCTTAATAACCGTAATGTATCATGGGTAAATTGTGACTGACTGATCTATAAATAACAATGAGTAGTTATTTATGATGCAAGGTTCTTTGTAAGTCGGCAGTCGCTGACACGGTCGGCTGCAATGCAGAACAAGCAGAACGTGTGCAACCCGAGAGCAATGTGAAAACCAATACTTACTGGCTCTGAGAAGGGCAATATAGATTAGAAAATTGCGCACGGACGAGATTACATCCTGTCGCATCTTTTTCTTCATCTCCTCTGGGTCCATTTTCGGCTCTAACCCCTCGAGTTTAAACATCTCGGCGTGGTCTGTAAAGGTTTTATACTCTATCCTCACCTGATTGTGATTTTATGGCTGAGGTTTCCTTAGTATTATGCTGGCCCTTTGCCTTGATTCTCGGAGCCCTACTCGTGCTTGTTGACGGACGCGTGACTGTTTAAACCGGAAATTGCGTTTAAGGATTACTTTAAGTACAATGTCCGTAGAGGTACAAACTCTACAATGGGGGGGGGGAAAGCAAAGCAATAAATATGTATTTATGATGAATTTCTACTAACCCAAGTCTTGCCTATTTATCAATTTAAACGTTTGTCTAAAATATATATTTTTTAAAGGTGACTAAATAAAAAACATATTTTGTGATTGTTTTTTATTATTGTTTATTACAATATACTGTCATTCTTACTTGTTTGCGGACACAGTTTTTTCTCATAGTTTTATCATCGTTATTGAATATGTTACTATCAAGCATGATCTTTCTTGCGTTCAATCCAACTGACCTTGTGAGGGAAGGTCCTCAAGGCCGACGGGGAGGGAGCGAACAATAATGAGTGTGGAGGAGAGGGAGGAAAAATTGATAGAGCGAGAGAGAGCAGGAGAAAACGAAGGGAGGGAGGGAGTGGGATATTTCTGAGCTCAGGGCCGGGGATTAAACGGTCGAGAACAGTCCCAATACGATGACAGTACGCACCACACCGTCCGGGACACGTATTCTACCGATTCCGACAAGCTATTCTGTCTGCTCTCTCTCTTTAGTCACTTCATTGGGCCCTCCCGGTTCACAACCCTGGTCTGTCTCTTTCTGTAGAACACGAGGTGAGTTCGTTTTTTCGTTATTTTATTATCATCTTTATTGTCAAACTGACTGTGGACGAATGGTGAAGAAGCCTGGGTGTATGCTTCTGCGTGCACCTTGCATTGATTGGAAGAATCTCTTGCGATATTTTTCACATAGAAAAAATACATCAAATCCTATCTGAATGATTTGGATTTCGTGCTGGTCCCGGTTTCCAGTGCCCCTGTTTCTAAAAACAGGAATAGAGAGATCTAAATCGTATTAAGATTATTTTAGGAAACAATTAAAATTTGACTTTTTTTTCCTCTTTGTTTCCGGGCTAATCTGGCATGACTGCTGTCACCGATTATATCTCGGGTCAGTTTGGTCCTTGCGGGTGAACAATACGAACACAACATAATACACGTTTATATCTGTGTTATAAAACCTTTCAATATTTGATTTCGACCTATCCAAAATTGCTAATGAATTGGGGGTGAAACTATTGTGCGGTGGTGGACTATTGATATTCTATTCTATTTTGTTTTATTATTGCATGCTGAGCAGCGCACTCCCATGCATTTCGTATTGACGTGGTTATTTTGTCGTTGATTCATAACCATCCTCCTCTTATCCATCCAGGATACTCGCACATGCATTCTGCATGGCCAATACGCAACCAGTGGAATTCTGTGCAGCATGAAATTGGTGTCACTTAATGCAAATGGACAGAGAGTACAAATGGAATCAGAGTAGATCCATAGATGGTGACCGGCGTCTCTAGTGGTGTAGTAAAACGCCTTTATATTAAATGGCCAATATGTCTTGTTATCAATGGGCATCGGGCCGTTGGCGAGGTGTGGAGAGAGACAGAATCAGCCTTTTTCCTCATGCGCGTATCCATAGGTTTGTAAAAATGCGACGTTAATTCAGTGCACGTTTCCATTCCATGCGAAGCAAGAAGAGCGCAACACAACTAGACCGGAACAATGCGTTTGCCGTTCTGTGTCCTTTATTTAATGCATGACATGATTTAATATGACCACTGATTCTGATTATATATAGGCCAGACATGTGCTCTACTGTACACAAAATGTACATGGGGCCCAGGAGATTATGTATTTAATGTCACAGAATATTAGGCTATCACTGACTAGTTAATGTTCACATATGTACCGACATTCCTACACACTCACACATGCTGACACACATAGCCTGCATCATCTCACACATGGGTGGTTGTTGTCCTGGTCTTGTGCTGCCCTATGGGCGTGACTGCTCAGTGAGGGTGTTTGAGTGTGTGTCTGTGTAGGTGTGTGTGATTGTGAGTGTGTGAACACGTGTATATGTGCAAGTGTGTGTGTGTGTGTGTCTGTGTGTGTCTGTGTGTTGCCAGTGCTGCTTTGCCAGTGCTGCGTTGTGCATGATGACTCAGGGATGCATGCTGATTCCGGGATGCATGATGACTCAGGGATGCATGTCATAACATGTGATGGAACTGTTGCTCTGAGGTCACTCAGCCAGCGGAGAAATGCGAATGGGATGACACTCACATCAGGAAAGGCTCACTGCCTGTCTGTCTGCCTGTCTACCTAACTGCTATCTGCCTCTCTCCCTGTCTGTCTGCCTGTCTGTCTGCTTGTCTGTCTGCCTAACTGTCTGCCTGCCTGTGCTGGGATCTACCCCACTGAGTGCTCTTCTGCCCTACTTACGGCTGGCTCCCTCTTACCCTGGAGCCTCCACATCTCAAATGGCAGCCTATTCCCTACACAGTGCACTACTTTTGATTCAAGCCACAGTGGCGTCATTTAATATTTAGCCCTTCTTGTCTCTAGGGCAGTTTGAGTTGTGTGCTGGTGTCTGTTCCAACTGATCAGTCAGCCAATCGATCACCAGACCAACTAATAATGGCGGTCATTAAGTAATTAGATGCATGTTATTGCCCCAGACACATTTTGGCATCCAGAGACTGTCGGGTTGTCAATCATTTTTTATCTGAACACAAATCCATTTAATGGTTGGGCTGTCTTTCTGTTTGTCTTCTCAGAGTGTTATAATGGGTTGGATTGGCCAATGGACCAGCACTGAGACATACTGTGCACCATAAATCCACTGTATACTCTAGAGTCCCTTCCAGACATAACAGCACCATGATCTATGGACATGTAAAAAGGTTTGGCCTAGACATAAGAGAAGCAGAGGTCACTCATCCCAGACTTATGTCCAATCCCAAATCATCCCCAAGCTCCTTTTACATGATTGGATAGTTTAAGATTAAGATGACTTTATTTGTCAATTGTACACAAGGTTCAACCAACATTTGACTTCCACTGTATTCCAACCCCTCCTAAACATATATACAGGTTGAGTAGGGAGCTTCTACGCTGGAGCAGTTGTTGTGGGGGGTTAATTACCTTGCTCAGTGGCACAACGGCAGGCAATCACATGAAGAATTTCCGGCGCCGACAGAGATGGCCGCCTTGCTTCGCGTTCCTAGGAAACTATGCAGTTTTTAGTTTTTTTTACGTGTTATTTCTTACATTGGTACCCCAGGTCATCTTAGGTTTCATTACATACAGTCGAGAAGAACTACTGAATATAAGAGCAACGTCAACTCACCATCAGTACGACCAGGAATATGACTTTCCCGAAGCGGATCCTGTGTCCTGCCTTCCACCCAGGACAACGGAATGGATCCCAGCCTGCGACCCAAAACAAAGACATCGTAAAAGAGGGAAACGTAGCGGTCTTCTGGTCAGGTTCCGGAGACGGGCACATCACACACCACTCCCTAGCATACTACTCGCCAATGTCCAGTCTCTTGACAACAAGGTTGATGAAATCCGAGCAAGGGTAGCATTCCAGAGGGACATCAGAGACTGTAACATTCTTTGCTTCACGGAAACATGGCTCACTTGAGAGACGCTAACGGAATCGGTGCAGCCAGCTGGTTTCTTCACGTATCGCGCCGACAGAAACAAACATCTTTCTGGTAAGAAGAGGGGCGGGGGCGTATGCCTTATGATTAACGAGACGTGGTGTGACCACAACAACATACAGGAACTCAAGTCCTTCTGTTCACCTGACTTAGAATTCCTTACAATCAAATGTCGTCCGCATTATCTACCAAGGGAATTCTCTTCGATTATAATCACAGCCGTATATATTTCCCCCCAAGCAGACACATAGATGGCCCTGAACAAACTTTATTTGACTCTTTGCAAACTGGAAACCACATATCCTGAAGCTGCATTCATTGTAGCTGGGGATTTTAACAAGGCTAATCTGAAAACAAGACTCCCTAAATTGTATCAGCATATCGATTGCGCAACCAGGGCTGGTAAAACCTTGGATCATTGCTATTCTAACTTCCGCGACGCATATAAGGCCCTCCCCCGCCCTCCTTTTGGAAAAGCTGACCACAACTCCATTTGGTTGCTTCCTGCCTACAGACAGAAACTAAAACAAGAAGCTCCCGCACTCAGGTCTGTTCAACGCTGGTCCGACCAATCTGATTCCAAGCTTCAAGACTGCTTCGATCACGTGGATTGGGATATGTTCCGCATTGCGTCCAACAACAACATTGACTAATACGCTGATTCGGTGAGCGAGTTCATTAGAAAGTGCATTGATGATGTCGTTCCCATAGCAACGATTAAAACATTCCCAAACCAGAAACTGTGGATTGATGGCAGCATTCGCGTGAAACTGAAAGCGCGAACCACTGCTTTTAACCAGGGAAAGGTGACCGGAAACATGACCGTATACAAACAGTGTAGCTATTCCCTCCGCAAGGCAATCAAAGAAGCTAAGCGTCAGTATAGAGACAAAGTAGAATCTCAATTCAACGGCTCAGACACAAGAGTTATGTGGCAGGGTCTACAGTCAATCACGGATTACAAAAAGAAAACCAACCCCGTCACGGACCAGGATGTCTTGCTCCCAGGCAGACTAAATCACTTTTTTGCCCGCTTTGAGGACAATACAGTGCCACTGACACGGCCCGCTACCAAAACCTGCGGACTGTCCTTCACTGCAGCCGACGTGAGGAAAACATTTAAACGTGTTAACCCTCGCAAGGCTGCAGGCCCAGACGGCATCCCCAGCCGCGTCCTCAGAGCATGCGCAGACCAGCTGGCTGGTGTGTTTACGGACATATTCAATCAATCCTTATCCCAGTCTGCTGTTCCCACATGCTTCAAGAGGGCCACCATTGTCCCTGTTCCCAAGAAAGCTAAGGTAACTGAGCTAAACGACTACCGCCCCGTAGCACTCACTTCCGTCATCATGAAGTGCTTTGAGAGACTAGTCAAGGACCATATCACTTCCACCCTACCTGACACCCCAGACCCACTCCAATTTGCTTACCGCCCAAATAGGTCCACAGACGATGCAATCAAATCAAATTGATTTATATAGCCCTTCGTACATCAGCTGATATCTCAAAGTGCTGTACAGAAACCCAGCCTAAAACCCCAAACAGCAAGCAATGCAGGTGTAGAAGCACGGTGGCTAGGAAAAACTCCCTAGAAAGGCCAAAACCTAGGAAGAAACCTAGAGCGGAACCAGGCTATGTGGGGTGGCCAGTCCTCTTCTGGCTGTGCCGGGTGGAGATTATAACAGAACATGGCCAAGATGTTCAAATGTACATAAATGACCAGCATGGTCGAATAATAATAAGGCAGAACAGTTGAAACTGGAGCAGCAGCACAGTCAGGTGGACTGGGGACAGCAAGGAGTCATCATGTCAGGTATTCCTGGGGCATGGTCCTAGGGCTCAGGTAGAGAGAAAGAAAGAGAGAATTAGAGAGAGCATATGTGGGAAAAGCAATCTCAACCATACTGCACACTGCCCTAACCCATCTGGACAAAAGGAATACCTATGTGAGAATGCTGTTCATCGACTACAGCTCAGCATTTAACACCACAGTACCCTCCAAACTCGTCATCAAGCTCGAGACCCTGGGTCTCAACCCCGCCCTGTGCAACTGGGTACTGGACTTCCTGACGGGCCGCCCCCAGGTGGTGAGGGTAGGTAACAACATCTCCACCCCGCTGATCCTAAACACTGGGGGCCCACAAGGGTGCGTTCTGAGCCCTCTCCTGTACTCCCTGTTCACCCATGACTGCTTGGCCATGCACGCCTCCAACTCAATCATCAAGTTTGCGGACGACACTACAGTGGTAGGCTTGATTACCAACAATGACGAGACGGCCTACACGGAGGAGGTGAGGGCCCTCGGAGTGTGGTGTCAGGAAAATAACCTCACTCTCAACGCCAACAAAACAAAGGAGATGATTGTGGACTTCAGGAAACAGCAGAGGGAGCACCCTCCTATCCACATCGATGGGACAGTAGTGGAGAGGGTAGTAAGTTTTAAGTTCCTCGGCGTACACATCACGGACAAACTGAATTGGTCCACCCACACAGACAGCGTCGTGAAGAAGGCGCAGCAGCGCCTCTTCAACCTCAGGAGGCTGAAGAAATTTGGCTTGTCACCAAAAGCACTCACAAACTTCTACAGATGCACAATCGAGAGCATCATGTCGGGCTGTATCACCGCCTGGTACAGCAACTGCTCCGCCCACAACCGTAAGGCTCTCCAGAGGGTAGTGAGGTCTGCACAACGCATCACCGGGTGCAAACTACCTACCCTCCAGGACACCTACACCACCCGATGTCACAGGAAGGCCATAAAGATCATCAAGGACAACAACCACCCGAGCCACTGCCTGTTCACCCCGCTATCATCCAGAAGGTGAGGTCAGTACAGGTGCATCAGAGCAGGGACCAAGAGACTGAAAAACAGCTTCTATCTCAAGGCCATCAGACTGTTAAACAGCCACCACTAACATTAAGGGGCTGCTGCCAACACACTGACTCAACTCCAGCCACTTTAATAATGGGAATTGTTGGAAATTGATGTAAAATATATCACTAGCGGGCCTCCCGGGTGGCGCAGTGGTTAAGGGCGCTGTACTGCAGCGCCAGCTGTGCCATCAGAGTCCTGGGTTCGCGCCCAGGCTCTGTCGTAACCGGCCGCGACCGGGAGGTCCGTGGGGCGACGCACAATTGGCCTAGCGTCGCCCGGGTTAGGGAGGGCTTGGTCGGTAGGGGTGTCCTTGTCTCATCGCGCACCAGCGACTCCTGTGGCGGGCTGGGCGCAGTGTACGCTAGCCAAGGTGGCCAGGTGCACGGTGTTTCCTCCGGCGCATTGGTGCGGCTGGCTTCCGGGTTGGATGTGCGCTGTGTTAAAGAAGCAGCGGCTTGGTTGGTTGTGTATCGGAGGACGCATGACTTTCAACCTTCGTCTCTCCCGAGCCCGTACGGGAGTTGTAGCGATGAGACAAGATAGTAGCTACTACAACAATTGGATACCACGAAATTGAAATTGGGGAGAAAAAGGGGTAAAATTCAAAAAAAAAAAAATATATCACTAGCCACTTTAAACAATGCTACTTAATATAATGTTTACATACCCTACATTACTCATCTCATATGTATATACTGTACCCTATATCACCTACTACATCTTTATGTAATACATGTATCACTAGCCACTTTAAACTATGCCACTTTGTTTACATACCCTACATTACTCATCTCATATGTATATACTGTACTCGATACCATCTACTGCATCTTGCCTATGCCGTTCTGTACCATCACTCATTCATATATATCTTTATGTACATATTCTTTATCAATTTACACTTGTGTGTATAAAGTAGTAGTTTTGGAATTGTTAGGTTAGATTACTGCATTGTCAGAACTAGAAGCACAAGCATTTCGCTACACTCGCATTAACATCTGCTAACCATGTGTATGTGACAAATACATTTGATTTTGATTTGAATTTGATACCAGCAACCCTCCGGTTGCCAGCTCACTGCTGGATCTTTCCTATCAGACACATGATGTGAACTGGCAACCTTCCGGTTGCTGGCTCACCTCTCTAACCCGCTGAATACCTGCCACCTCTCTAACCGCTAGGCTACCTACCGCTCCATAGGTGGCAGCAATATAGAGAAAATTCCATCTTGCCAGTCAGAGGGCAAGGTGGAGCTGGTATCATATGGTTTACAACCATTCTTTGAGATCCGACCTGTATACATGAAACGCCTATAGGCCGGGCTAGGAACAAGGGGTTGATTTGGAGTATGATTTCTATTCACCCACTTACTTCCCAAGCTCTTCTTCCCAGACAGATAGTGACCTATCCAGGGAGTCCTCTCTCTGACCCAATGAAAAACCCCCAGACAAATAACTGGAACACAGCAGACTATTAATCTTCCAATGGCCTAGTATTAAATAGTGCATTGGGGAACTGAAGCTCCCCCCGGTCACCATTGCAAGTGGAGATGAAATGAGTGGTGCACGGCAGGTTCCATCTTAATGATGCTAATTGAATGAGCAGACAGGTGGAATGCAGAACGGGGCGGTAGATTTGATTAGGTCTGGAAGAGAACAGAGAAAACGGAACATCGCCAGCCGAACAAACGGTAACAATCTAATGGAGAGCTCCTGGTGAATAAACAACAGGAGTGGTCTGTCCTTTATGACGTTTCCTAATTATTAATTGTCTCTTTATTTATATTTTTATATACAGTCATTTGATTTATTTGGTTGTTTGTACCGTTATATGTCTTTTTAAAGGCATATTATATAACACAACCATATCGTGTCTGGTTTTGCGTCGTGCCTGGACACAGTCTTTAGCCGTGGTATATTGGTCATATTCCACAAACCCCTGAGGTGCCTTATTGCTATTATAAACTGGTTACCAACGTAATTAGAGTAGTAAAAATAAATGTTTTGTCATACCCGTGGTATACGGCCTGATATACCACGGCTGTCAGCCAATCAGCATTCAGGGCTCAAACCACCCAGTTTATATGATATTATATAACACAACTATACAGTGTATGGCTTTCTTTGATGTATTAGTTTGTACTCTGCACAGCCCCTCTCCAATCCTGTTCTGTCTCTGTCGCCTGTTCTGGGCTAGTTTGGTCCGGTTTGGTCTGGTGCAACTCAGTGTCAGACTGAGGTCCTGAACAGATCTGTCTCCCACTGTGCTCCTCCTCATGGGCGGAGGGAGGGGTCGTCCACTCAGGCAGAATTAGGCCTCAGACGTTAAAAGCAGACAACTGGTCGATCCCAAAAAAGACCTGTGTTTTTAGTCATAGGCTAAGGCCACATGCAGCCACACAGTGAAAGGGTTTGTATTGGAACATATACCACTACTCTCCCACGTATAAAAGCTCATTAAAGTTTTTTACCTTTATTTAACTAGGCAAGTCAGTTAAGAACAAATTCTTATTTTCAATGACAGCCTAGGAACAGTGCCAGAACGACAGCTCGGGGGTTTTGAACTTACAACCTTCCGGTTACAAGTCCAACGCTCTAACCACTAGGCTACCCTGCCGCCTCATTAAAGGTTAAGGATAGAGACAAGGATAGATATACTAATCAAGGTTTTTAAGGATTGGGACTTCTCCACTTTTAGTGATTAAATACTGTATTTAGGGTGGGTGTGTGGGTGCATGTGTGTATCGCCTTTGACTGAAGTTTGGTGACCTCCTCAAAGAGGTCGTCCGGGTTAGGGGAGGGTTTGGCCGGGGTAGGCCGTCATTGTAAAATAAGAATTTGATCTTAAGTGACTTGCCTAGTTAAATACATGTAAAAAAAGAGAACACTTAGGCTACCCAATTCTGATTTTAAAAAATTATTCACTAACTGTTTTTTTGACCAATCAGATCAGCTCTGATTTTTTTTTGAAAAGATCTGATGTGATTGGTCAAAAGACCAAAAGTATCAGAATTGGGCTGCCTGTGTAAACAAAGCCTGGATTGTTGCGAGATAAAAATAAAATAAAAATTGCAGTCCACAAAACACAAAAGGGTTGTCTCTGGGCTTACCTCTTCATGTGTAGAAGATGACAGGGGTCTGTGTCAAATTCATTGCTAAATCCTTTACTGCTGAGAACATCAAGCAGGTGTTTAGGCCTTCCTGTCAGTTTCCACCATATCAGTCAATGGGACAGGGCTTGTGTGGGACCCTCAGAGGAAGGTGACAGGGCCTGAGAGCTCCACGAGTGGCACGCCCAGAGGAAGGTGACAGGGCCTGTGGATGAGCTCCATGTCAGCCCTTTCTGTAGATAGATTTCTCCTGTACTGTCTGTTGTGGGTTTGACCCAGTGTGGCCCCGCCCCGGTCCGGTCTTGGCCTGTCTTGTCTTAGCATGCCTAATTGGATTTCAACTCGATGCTGTTTCCTGTCCAGCTGGCAGCGCCTCCCATTCAATAATACCTCTCAGAGAAGAAAGAAAGAAAGAGAGAAAGAGAGAGAGAGAGAGAGAGAGAGAGAGAGAAAGAGAAAGAGAGAGAGAATTCAGGGAAGATGAACAGAGACTTAGTGTCTCTATGTATGCGTGTTTGTTCGTTAAAAGTTTAACGGGTCTAACTGGAGTCGGTCACAAGAGATGCTGTGTGGGTTTCCAAACAGAAAACCTTATCAAAAGTGATTGTTCCATGGTTGAGAGTGAGAGGAGAGTGATATTGAGTGAGAGAAAGGGAGAGAGTCCAAGATGGTGAAAGTGCCAGAGAGAGAACGAGAGAAAGTGGAAGGGAGAGAGAAGGAAAGAAAGCTAAGACAGGTCGCAAGCTATACTAATGACGGTCGAGATGGAGAAAGTCGCAGAGAAAGAGAGAAAGAAAGCCAAGACAGGATACAAGCGGTACTGATGAAGTCTGTGGACATCTTGGGGGACACTTGCTGTAAACACAGCAGTCATGATTACTATCGATTCAGAGCCAGATTAGGAGCAGTCTTATCACGATCCACAGACAGACAGACAGAAAGACAGACAGGGATATCCCAACCATGATTTTAAGTACTGATCTCACGTTATTACGATGCATTTGCTTTACTTAAAAAGCAACCTCAGGATATCCACATGATATCTTTGTTCATTTTTATAGGTTAGTGTGCATTTGAATCACTGAGGCTGGAGGCTTATATCTCCCGACACTAACTTTAAGCTTCAGCTGTCAGAGCAGCTTACCGATCACTGCACCTGTACACAGCCCATCTGTAAATAGTCCACCCAATGACCTCATCCCCATATTGTTATTTATTTTTTCTCTTTTGCACCCCAGTATCTCTACTTACACATCAGCATCTGCACATCTACCACTCCAGTGTTAATACTAAAATGAAATTATTTTGCGACTATGGCCTATTTATTGCCATACCTCCCTAGTCTTACCACATTTGCACACACTGTGTATAGAGGTTTCTATTGTGTTATTGATCGTACGTTTGTTTATCCCATGTGTAACTCTGTGTTGTTTCTGTCGCACTGCTTTGCTTTATCTTGGCCAGGTGGCAGTAGTAAATGAGAACTTGTTCTCAACTGCCTACCTGGTTAAGTAAAGGTAAGAGAAAAAAAATGACATATACATTTTTAGTATCCTGTTTTGAATGTACACTTTTTTTTACACTATAAAACCTCATAAACAACTTTTAAAAAACAAACATCCTTTATCTATCACACTGCTGGAAAATGTTAACAATGCTGAATGTCATTTTTATTAAAAAATGATTTAACGATTGACTACATTAATGTCCGCTGCTGGCCTATGTTTGTACTGTATTGTGGAGACCTATGTTTGTACTGTATTGTGGAGACCTATGTTTGTACTGTATTGTGGAGACCTATGTTTGTACTGTATTGTGGAGACCTATGTTTGTACTGTATTGTGGAGACCTATGTTTGTACTGTATTGTGGAGACCTATGTTTGTACTGTATTGTGGAGACCTATGTTTGTACTGTATTGTGGAGACCTATGTTTGTACTGTATTGTGGAGACCTATGTTTGTACTGTATTGTGGAGACCTATGTTTGTACTGTATTGTGGAGACCTATGTTTGTACTGTATTGTGGAGAAATGCTATAATGTTCAGCCTTTCCTCAATAAAACAGCCAGCTGTTATTTCCTCTTAACTCCACATCGACATCTCGTCTCCTGTGCTGCTGCGCCCTCCAATAAAACCCGCTTTAAAATTCCTCCCTCTTCCCCCCTCACTACAACCCCCTCCAATATCCTGTCCTTTTCTCTTTCTCCCCCTTGGCCAATTGGCGTTCACTCTTTCTCTGCCGCCTTCCCCTTCTCTTGGGCCCCTGCTCCCTCTGCTCTCCTTTCACTCTCCACAGTCCCCCCCCTTCTTCACCTCTTCACCCCCTGCACCCCTCTCTCTCCATTTCCTCTCCTCCTTCCATCGCTCCTCTTTTGGTGCATGTGTTGGCAGAGGAGGCTGGAGGAGGTAGGAGGCCTAGCTAGCTGCATTAGCTCTATGCATTATTAATCTGCCCTGCATTTTATGTGGGTCTGGGGCTTTTTCCGAGCTGCGCACTGGGGACCAAGCCTGGTGAAAGAGCACTGTGTTTGGGACACAGGGCCTGGTGATGGAGCTGCGTGTCAGGGCCATTCAGGGAACAGGAGCCCCTGAGATGAGAGAATAGAGAGGCACTAAAGGAGTGTTTAATCATGTGTCTTTATTCGATAAGGCAAACATTTATTCAGACTCAGCGCGCCACTATATTAGATTTGCCTTTGTAGAAGTGCACAGAGCATGGTCTGAGCATATTTTGCTCACTTCAGCTATTCACAGTTGACGTTTGTAAAGAAGAGTTGTCCTCCTTTTATTATTGCTGTAGCCTTGTTTGTCCGAGATCCTCGGGGATAGCTTCTTTCAACCGCAGTGGAATTCACAGTCTTTCCTCTAGCAGTTTCTAAAAGGGGCTAGTTGGTCCGTCTCTGAACTGGGTTGATATGCAATTTTAATTCAGACAACCAGACAAAGTTAGAGTGCCTCTTCTCCATCACACCATGATGTGCTTTTCAGGCTACACTGCTTAGATTGCAGCACGGAGGCCTGGGGGTGGGGAAAACAGTAGTGGCCTCTTTAATAAAAAAACACAATTCTGCTTATACTGGTTCTAACAGGAGGATAAAGACTAAATGTCTGCTTGTTCAGTCATTTTATTATGACAAACACGTTATGATGACATAGCACTTTTGCATTATAGCACTTAACCCAGAAAAGCTCATTGTTTTTGCGAAAAGGAATCGAAAGGCAATGACAGTGTAACTGATTGATTTGTTGTTCCATTCTGCACAGGTGACTACGGGTATTAAAAAGTCTGATTGGTTCTGATGATCACAGGGGCCCTCCTCCACCTCTTCTCGGCTAATCCTGATGGGACTCCGGAGCTGATGTCACAGAAGGCAAGAGGGTTTTCCTGTTCGGGAATCCAGAAGAGACAATCCATACCACGGTGAGTGACTGACTGACTGACTGACTGACTGACTGACAGACAGACAGACAGACATGTCAGACAGACAGACATGTCAGACAGACAGACATGTCAGACAGACAGACATGTCAGACAGACAGACAGACAGACAGACAGACAGACAGACAGACAGACAGACAGACAGACAGACAGACAGACAGATAGGTAGGTAGGTATCTGGTCATAGCACCTTCACTAAATGTTTCAATACATTGAGGTGGCTTCTTCATCTCTCTTCTTAACGACTTCAGTATATTTTAATGTATTAACATTAGCATAACAATCTATATGCTCCTATTTGCCGATCGCTGTTGGATTATTTTAGAGAGTTTAAGGAGTGAGTAATGAATGAGATACAAAAGTTCATTGTGTTACTTTGCCAAAAAGTCTGAAAATACATGTTGTATTTTATAGCCAACATAGGTTAAAAAAAGCAGTCTGCTAAGAGAGTTGGGTCAGCAGTGAACACACTCCTCCAGTGATCCGGGTGATCATGTATTTATGGATGGTGTCTGCAGCAGCAAAGAGAAACTATCACCCAAGATGACTTCCTGACTCGGCAAGGGGGAGGGAGGGAGGGAGGGAGGGAGGGAGGGAGGGAGGGAGAGAGAGAGAGAGCGAGAGAGAGAGAGAGAGAGAGAGAGAGAGAGAGATATGAAGAGAGGAGGGAGATAGAAAAGGGGTTTCAAACAGGTTTCAACACTGCAGCATGGATACACACACATACTAACAGATCCATCTGTAAGTGCACACACACACACACACACTGTGTATATTTGCTACAAGAAAGAGTTTGGTATGGACAGCTTCATCTTTCCCACTCTGCTCAGTAACATGAGAGAGAAGGACCCTAACTCTAACCTTAATCATAAAACCTAACCTTAACCCTAACTCTAACCCTAACTCTAACCTTAACCCTAACTCTAACCCTAACTCTAACCTTAACCATAAAACCTAGCCTTAACCCTAACTCTAACCCTAACTCTAACCTTAACCATAAAACCTATCCTTAACTCTAACTTTAACCTTAACCATAAAACCTAGCCTTAACCCTAACTCTAACCCTAACTCTAACCTTAACCATAAAATCTAGCCTTAACCCTAACTCTAACCCTAACTCTAACCTTAACCATAAAACCTAACTCCTAACCCTAACTCATAACCCCTAACTCCTAACCCCTAAACCTAGTTATAACCCTAACACTAATTCTAACCTTAACCCTAAGCCCCCTAGATATAGCATTTGCCCTTGTGGGGACTAACAAAATGTCCCCAGTTGGTCAAACATTTTTTGTTTACTATTGTGGACCAGAAGTCCCCACAAGAATGGTTAAACACGTCCGCACACACACCTGATCAGCACAGTGTCCATCTCAGATTGATCGAACAGGTTTCGATAATGTGAGTCTCAGAAGTAGCCGGTCTTTCAGGCCCAGCTGTCAAAAGCGAGTCACCCATCATCCACATCAATCTGGATCAATCCGAGTCAACGGGGTGCCAAAGTTACACCCTGTCCAGGTCCTCTCCGAAAGAGGACAGGATCCTCTTATAGAGCCACAGCATTGGCTTCAATGAGGGCAACGCCAGAGGGCTAGCCTTAGCTGTAGCACCTAAGAGCCTTCGCTTCAATGGGGATGACGTTAGCAGACAGGACTAGCCTTAGCTTAGCGCCTACGCCCATTCATTCCGATTGGTAGGACGTTAGCGGCCTGGCGTAGCGTGTGAGAGCATTCACCTTACATTTTTCACGGGTCTAGTCTAGCTGTCAGCACTTTCAGTGTACTGTAGCGAAGGACTGAACAAGTCGGCTCACGCTACAGTTTCTGTGGAAAATATCTTTGTTGAATTAGTCCTCCTTCCCCCGATTGATCAGCGAGAGAAATGGAAACGGCCTGCTGCGCATCTTTCAGAACCTGAGCCAGTGAACATTAAGTCTGATTTCACCAGCTAATCCCTCTGATTGATAGAACTGTCGTGTCTTTGGCATCATCAAAACTGAAGACGTATTTATCAAATCACTCTGTAATGATTGTTACGCGATTAAACGGATTAATCATGTAACTGTAATTAACTATGAAGTCGGGGCACCAAGGAAAATATTCAGATTGCAAAGTTATAATTTTCCTAATATAACTTTCAGATATTTAATATCTGATCAATTAGTCTTCGAATTAATGAATTATTCTTTACCTCACGTTAGTCTCATTCCAAACGTCGTAAATTGTTGGTTATCTGCACGAACCCAGTCTTCACTATGAGTCATCATTACATCAATTGTCTTAAATAATTGATTTACTAATTAAGTAATTCACAGAAATGCATAAACAAACAGTAGATACTTACAAGGAAATGATAACGGAGTTTCCCTAGAGGGATAAACCGGCATCGCGTGGACAAAAGGGAAATGGGGGTCAACTGAGATGAGACACTACAAAGTTGATAATTATAACAATTTAAATGCTAATCCTTTACACATGAACGCTCACTCATTCGGGAATAATTGCAATCAATATATATATATTTACACTCAGTGTGTCGTCGGGATCTCTGTTGAAAAGTTTGTTTCTGTTGGAGAGTTTGTCCACCCTCTCTCTCTGAGGTGGTTAGAATGGATAGTTCAGAGTGACATTCATTCATGTCGTTATAGAATAGTTTCGGTGGTTGTCGGTCTTCTCATTCAATGATACCAGATTCCTAGCTGCAGACTAGTAATTCATATCAAAGACTTGTTCTTATTCTGTCGGTATCGATAGTCTAAAAGTTTAACCACGTGGGATGGTTAAAAGATTCAGCAATCTACTCAAACCCTTATTTCCCTCTGTGATAGAGGTACTGGTCTGGTCTCAAACCTTGGCCCTCTCGTTATCGAGGTAAGCTGGTCTAGTGATAGAAAACCCAGGTGGGGGTTTTATTCGGAACATTGAAAAGGGCTGTCTCATGACGCCAGGTCCTGTCTGTGCCCCTGGGGGCGTGCCAATGACTTAGTGAAACTTTAAACAGAAATACAATTCTCTCACATTATCATCTAATAGCATCACGTCATTTCACAAATAGTATCATCTTTACTCATTAATTTTATACAACAATTAGATGTAAGCCTCATAACTGAGACTATTGTATAAACAGAGTTATGGTAATGTGGCCGTATTGTCTCTCATGAGTTTCACAAAATTGTACCAAACGGACCAGTTTGTAGCTGGATTCTTCACCAATCTTTTATACATTCTCCAGAACAGAAATATTGTTCGGACCTCCAGTTCTGTGAGGTGGAAGAAATTCCTTTGTTCTCTCTATGAAAACTCACTCTCTCTATACTGTCTGGCCATGAGGCAGGATTCTCCTCCAGGAATTCACGACCTGAGGTGCACCAGCCTGTAGGAGAGACAGAGAGAGAGGGTGATGGTGCAGAGGGAGGGAGAATAGTGCTCACTGTACCCAAAGAGGGCAACGCCATGACAGAACATTAGCCTGAAGTTGGCAGTTACTTTCTTCCTCTTCAGCCAGCTCCATTGCCATTGCATGGCAGGGCACGCATGACAAGACAAGGAGGTTGGCTGAAGCACAGACACTCAGACTGAACCGGACTAATAGCACTCAGGTGCTTTAGTTACTGAAGCAGAACGAGCAGACCGGAGGTTTCTGCAACAGACAGTCAGACAGCGTTAAACGACGGTTTCACTCTGAGCTTGAGGAAAGTTTACAGTGTTTTTGTGGAACTGATTAGCTTCAGCTGTAGATGGAGGTGGTGGTAGAGGAAAGGCTGTATCACTGGGCTTTATCACCACATTCATTATCATTAGCCACTATTGATATCTCTCTCTCTCTCTTTCTCTCTCTCTCTCTCTCTCTCTCTCTCTCTCTCTCTCTCTCTCTCTCTCTCTCTCTCTCTCTCTCTGTCTCTCTCTCACTCTCTCGTGCCAAAATCTCACCCCTCTCCCTCTCCTGCTGTGCAGCCTGCTAGCAGCAGGGTTACAGGGGAAGTTCATTCACCTCACAGTATGATACCATCTATTAAGTACAGTGGTGATGGTCAAGCTATTTTTTTTATTTTTATTTTACCTTTATTTTACTAGGCAAGTCAGTTAAGAACAAATTCTTATTTTCAATGACGGCCTAGGAACAGTGGGTTAACTGCCTGTTCAGGGGCAGAACGACAGATTTTGTACCTTGTCAGCTCTGGGATTTGAACTTGCAACCTTTCGGTTACAAGTCCAATGCTCTAACCACTAGGCTACCCTGCCGCCCCAGACCTTTATTGAATGAGACAGACAATACAACATGGATGTCAACAAATGAACAATAGATTGATTTTATTTAACAGATGATGCAATTTAAATTCACTTTACCCAGACTTTGCCGGTCTATGTCCAATTTTAGCATCATACCGAACCCAGACTGTCCCGACTGTATATACACGACTAACACAAGTTTGGATCCTCTATTAAGTTGTAATTACCCAGTGCAGTTAAAAATGTGATTTTCTTGTGTTTTATATATATTTCCACACTATGAGGTTGGAATTACACTGTGAAATACTGCCTGAAATTTCGGCCTGTTTTTTGGTGGGATGGAGTTTTGGCCTACCTGGTGACATCGCCAGGCAATAAATTGGTTAATAGACCAACAAGAGAGAGAGTTCCAAACCGCTCTGCCAATAACGGCTAGCTTGCAGTTTCCCCCTGCTTACTCAGACCACTCCCAGACAGTCCTAGCAAAGTTCTAAGAATCTATTTTTGTGTCTTTTTAACCATTTTAATTGAAGACGATCACAGTGATTTAATTGTTACCCAGAAAATTATTTGATATTGAGATAAAAACAGCTGCATTGGACCTTTAACATCAGCGACATCAAATAAAACATGTCAGTGAATTATCAGAGGAGGAATATGCGCAAGGTGAGGAGGGCTATTGATTGGCTGTTGGGGAGGAAACGGTGTCGAGCGGTGTTGTTGGCAATGAGTTGTGGTCGGACTGAACAAATGCTGACCACATTCATCTGGGATTTGATTAAAACACAATGACCTCTCTCCCTCCTCCTCCTCCTTTCTATACCTCCCTTCATCCCTTGTTCCCAGCCCTCTCACGTCCCCGCATAAAGGGCAGGCTGAACAGAAAGTGCACTACTGCAAAGTTGTCAGTAGTGATAAATACAGAGGCAAGCAGCGTCTGTGTGTGTGTGTGTGTGTGTGTGTGTGTGTGTGTGGGTTGTGTGTTCCTTCTTAAAGTGGAACTGCCAGCATTTTAGCATGTCCTATATATCCTATAAGCCTGGTGGTCCCGTGTGTCACATCTTGTTGAGTGTGACGTGTTTCGTCTTGTTCATGCAGAGTTGAATACCCTTCTGACGCCCTCCTCCCTCTACCTTGTTCACATATCTGATTATTCGTGGTATCCAGGGCAAGTGACAACCTCTGCAATATAAACATGATGAAATCAATATGCAGATCTGGCACATAATTGTGGTACCAAGTGGAATGTCCAACACTAAAAAGCTCTCTCTTCCTTTTTCTCCTTGCATATTTTTCCTTGATTTGATGCCTTCTGTTTCCCTTATCAGTCTCTCTCTCTCTCATCTCTCATCTCTGTGTGTAGTTAAATGGAGGAGAAGGAGAGGAGTAGGAGCCGGTCTCCGTCTCGTAGCCGTAGGGCCAGCCGGGTGCAGCAGGTGGTGGGGACGTTGATCAGACGCACCCGAGAATCACTCAGCAGGTACAGTATCAACAAACACATGCACACACACATATACACTGAACAAAAACATGCAACAATTACAAAGATTTTACTGAGTTACAGTTCATATAAGGAAATCAGTCAATTGAAATACATTCATTAGGCCCTAATCTATGGATTTCACCAGATTTGCATCTGTTGGTCACAGATACCTTAAAAAAGGTAGGGGTGTGGATCAGAGTTGATCATGCTGTTGATTGTGGCCAGTGGAATGTTGTCCCACTCCTCTTCAATGGCTGTGCAAACTTGCTGGACATTGGCGGGAACTGGAACACGCTGTCGTACATGTCGATCCAGAGCATCCCAAACATGCTTAATGGGTGACATCTCTGGTGAGCAGGCCATGGAAGAACTGGGACATTTTCAGATCCTTGCGGCATGGGGCCGTGCATTATCATGCTGAAACATGAGGTGATTGCGGCGGATGAATGGTACGACAATGGGCCTCAGGATCTTGTCACAGTGTCTCTGTGCATTCAAATTGCCATCGATAAAATGCAATTGTGCTCGTTGTCCGTAGCTTATGCCTGCCCATACCATAACCCCACCGTCACCATGAGTCACTCTGTTCATAACGCTGACTTCAGCTAACCGCTCGCCCACACGATGCCGTACACATTTGTCTGCCATCTGCATGGTACAATTGAATCTGGGATTCATCCGTCAAGAGCACATTTCTCCAGCGTGCCAGTGGCCATCAATGGTGAGCATTTACCCACTGAAGCCGGTTACGACGCCGAACTGCAGTCTGGTTAAGACCCTGGTGAGGACGACAAGCTCGCCGACTTGCTTCCCTGAGACGGTTTCTGACAGTTTGTGCAGAATTTCTTCGGTTTTGCAAACCCACAATTTCATCAGCTGTCCAGGTCTCTGGTCTCAGATGATCCCGCAGGTGAAGAAGCCGAATGTGGAGGTCCTGGGCTGGCGTGGTTACACGTGGTCTGTGGTTGTGAGGCCGGTTGGACGTACTGCCAAATTCTCTAAAACCACGTTGTAGGTGGCTTATGGTAATTGAATTAACATAAAATGATCTGGAAACAGCTCTGGTGGACAATCCTGCAGTCAGCATGCCAATTGTACGCTCCCTCAAGACTTGAGATATCTGTGACATTGTGTTTAGTGACAAAACTGCACATTTTAGAGTGACCTTCTATTGCCCCCAGCACAAAGTGCACCAGTTGAATGATCATGCTGTTTAATCAGCTTTGTGATATGCCACACCTGTCAGGTGGATGGATTATCTTGACAAAGGAGAAATGCTCACTAACAGGAATGTAAACAAATTTGTGAACGAAAACTTGAGAGAAATATGTTTTCTGTGCGTATGGAACATTTCTGAGATGTTTACATTTCAGCTCATGAAACATGGGACCAACACTTTACAGGTTGCATTTATATTTTTTGGTCAGTGCATCTATATATATTTACATGAAGTATGTGGATGGGCCATTTGTTTTGCATGCTTAGTAAACATGCCAGAAACAGCTGACAGGGCGGGAAGGAGAGGGATGACTAGCCACTTTGTAGCGAGTCTAATTTCATGTTTAACACAAAGACTTAACTCACATAGTCTCACACCAGCTGCTCTGCCACTCTCAATAACCCCTGACCTCTAACCCTTGTTTAAACCCTGTTTGACCTCTCAGAGAGCGGATCCTTGGCGATGGGAGGTCCAACCGGTCAGCCAGCGTGTCCAGTCAGAACTTCCCGGTGAGGCTAACGGTTCAGATCGTCAGAGACCCGGTGTTGGACTCCAGAGGTCATGGGTTCACCCTCTCCAAACAGCACCCCCTGCTGGTCAGGGACGTGGCTACAGGTACGCTGTGTGTGTGTTGTTGTTGTTGTTGACTAGACAGCCTACTCTGGACTCACTAAGTCTAGGGGTTCTAGGTTTGCCTAACGGTTCTGTAACTGGAATGAACGTGTCTATTAATGTGAGAAGGAAGCGTATGTGACCAGGGGTTGAGTGCATGTACCCAGGAGACACCTGCCTTACCTAGGTCAAGGGCCTTGACTCCTCTTGGTTGGCCAGCGCAAGCAGATTATAATTTGTTCAGATGGTGACGAAAACCAATATGTACAAAAAGGAAAAATACCAAAGGCATGCCCAAATTAAAGACTCGACAACAAACGAAAGGCCAAACAAACAAGCAGCTTCACGGCTCGTAAGCTGGGACACTGACTGACCAACCCCTTAATTGGCAGCACCTGCCCATATCAAGGCTTGGCAGCACAACACTGGCAGATAGGCTAGTAGAGAGGCTGACAGAGAGGCTAGTAGAGAGGCTGACAGAGAGGCTAGTAGAGAGGCTGGCAGAGAGACTAGTAGAGAGGCTGGCAGAGAGGCTAGTAGAGAGACTGGCAGAGAGGCTGAGTGTGGGTATGGTAGTTATCGTGAACTGTAATGTGCTGTCTAAACCTGTTCCATGACAGTGTGTGTTTGTTTGTACTAGGACTTGATGCGGTGGTACATATCAGTGATTTCTGTTATCTGACGCTGTTTCTGTAAATGAAACGTGTCTCTACGTCCCAATTTGGTTTTTTTTACGGCGTGTCTATGTCTGTAAGTTGTTATGTCTATTTGTCTGAAACAGTGTGTGTGTGTGTGTGTGTGTGTGTGTCCCCCTGCTGCTCCTGTCTTGGTTGGACCAGGTCCAAGAAAAAAATGATTTGATTTGAAAAATAGATTTGATCTCAATGAGACTAACCTGGATAAATAAAGGCTGAGTAGAAAGGAAATAAATCAAATGTGTCTGAGAGAGAGAGACAGAGAGAGAGAGAGAGAGAGAGCTCTCCCTCAAGTATGGCCACCTGCTTCATCATGCCACGGTAGACCCGCCCACAGCAGAACAGATTTAGAATGCCAGGCGCTGTGCCAAAAAAGCCACACAATAGAGCCACCTGCTCATCCTTCTTAGATCTGATCACTCATTCACCCTTCATTTAGGTGGAGAAGCACACGCACACGCATTGTTACAATATTTGAGAGGCGCACAACGATGCAGTACGGAGCTCCATTTGGCCTCTGCGTACCTCCGGAGGCGCCGCAATTCCGTCACACAATTGCGTCACATAAGGCGCCTCCCACCACATTTTCGGATCACGGGTAAATTGTCTCTTAGGGTTAGCAGTGTGGTTAAGGTTAGGATTAAGGTTAGGGTTAGGTTTAAAATACAATTGTATGACTTGGTGGCTGTGCAAGCTAGTAACCACTCTGCAGAGCTGCCTCCAGAACAAGATTCATGAGGAAAAACGCTAACCTGCGAGTCGATTGTAGGGATCAGTATATTGACAGCGCTGGCACAAAAGCACAGGAGGGGGTTGGCAAACCTGGCGTTGTGAAAGAGGGAGAGTGAGAGACTGAGTGTGCTGTGAGTGTGAGTGTGTGTGTGTGTGCGTGCGTATGTGTGTGACGGTGCCATATTGCTGTCAGTGGTATGGAGAGTGGGATCAGGGACAGGGCAGGCTTTGCTGTGTGTGTGTGTGTGTGTGTGTGTGTGTGTGTGTGTGTGTGTGTGTGTGTGTGTGTGTGTGTGTGTGTGTGTGTGTGTGTGTGTGTGTGTGTGTGTGGGTGTGTATGGAGAGAGAGAGCAAAAGGGAGGGGGCAGCAGAGAAACTGCTGTGACTCAGCCCTGTTCTCTGGCCTGAAGACAAATGAGTATAAATAACCAACCAAAGCAAGCAGAGGCTGGCAGAGAGGCCTATTGAGAGGTCTATTGAGAGGACTGTTGAGAGGCTGGCAGAGAGGCCGATTGAGAGGACTGTTGAGAGGACTGTTGAGAGGCTGTCAGAGAGGCCGACAGAGAGACTAGTAGAGAGGCTGGCAGAGAGGCTAGTAGAGAGACTGGCAGATAATCTGGCAGAGAGTCTGGCAGAGAGTCTGGCAGAGAAGCTAGTAGAGAGACTAGTCTCTACTAGCCTCTCTCTACAAGCCTCTCTGCCAGACTCTCTGCCAGACTCCTGGGATAGAGGCTGGCAGAGAGGCTGGTAGAGAGACTGGGATAGAGGCTGGCAGAGAGCCTAGTAGAGAGACTGGGATAGAGGCTGGCAGAGATGCTGGCAGAGAAGCTAGTAGAGAGACTGGGATAGAGGCTGGCAGAGAGGCTAGTAGAGAGACTGTCAGAGAGTCTGGCAGAGAGGCTGGCAGAGAGTCTAGTAGAGAGACTACTAGAGGGCTAGTAGAGAGGTTTGAGGAGACAGGCAGAGAGACTTGAAGACAGAGAGTCTAGTAGAGAGGCTGGTAGAGGTGCTAGTGAAGAGACTGGCAGAAAGGCTACTAGAGAGGCTGGCAGAGAGGTTTGAGGAGACAGGCAGAGAGACTTGAAGAGATGCAGGCAGAGAGACTAGTAGAGAGACTGGCAGAGAGGCTAGTAGAGAGACTGGCAGAGAGGCTGGTAGAGAGGCTGGCAGAGAGGTTTGAAGAGAGGCCTGTTGAGAGGCCTGTTGAGATGGTGGCAGAGAGTCTAGCAAAGAGTCTGGCAGAGAAGCTAGTTGAGAGGCTGGCAGAGAGTCTGGCAGAGAGGCTATTAGAGAGGCAGGCAGAGAGACTGGCAGAGAGAATAGTAGAGAGACTGGCAGAGAGTCTGGCAGAGAGGCTAGTAGAGAGACTGGCAGAGAGGTTGGCAGAGA